>NC_042975.1:7575484-7583756 GCF_901001165.1 Salmo trutta | reverse complement strand
GAGGGAGGTGTGGATGGAGGCGTGGAGGGGGGGGGAGGAGGGACCGTCGGGGGATGTGGATTGAGGGACGGCATGAGGGAGGTGGTGGAGTGAGGCATGGAGGGGAGTGCATGGAGGGATGGAGGGAAGATGGAGTGAGGGAGCATTGAGGGAGGGATGCAATGGAGGGAGCATGGAGGGAGGGAGGGGCATGAGGGAGGGAGGATGGAGGTAGGCTGGAGGAGCATGGAGGGATGGAGGGAGGCGGTATTGACACTTTCTCACTGCCTTGTCACGCCCGAGAGAAGAGAGAGGAGAGAGAGAGAGAGAGAGAGAGAGAGAGACTGCTCCCAAGTCAACTGAGGAGAGGGGAAACCGATGTGTTAAAACAGAAAACTGCAGAGAAGACAAGAGAAGAGAAGACAAGAGAAGATATAAGATCAAAGTCTTTGTAATGATTTCATTTAGAGGAATCAACCATCTGCAGTTCACGACTGTGCCTCGTTGGTTACTATAGGGGGACAGAGAAAAGCTTTTACAGCACAAACTAAGACAAAGTAAGACTTGGATTGTCCTTGGAACGGCCAGCGCTAAAGAGTTCTTCTCCTGAAGATTAAAAATTCTGTCTGGGTTAAATTGTGACCGAGAAAACAACATCTGTCACAGGCAGCTTTCTGCAAATGTAATCTAATTTGGGCCCATTAGGCAGCTTTCTGCAAATGTAATGTAATTTGAACTCATTAGTTCCCTCAAAGCAGAAGGATACACATGTCCACCTAAATGTCAGGCAGTGACTGAGGAGCCAGCAATTAGAGCAAGCCAAGCGCCCAGGGGCCTTACTTTATAATGAGGAGGAGGAGGCAGTGGGAATGGAGGAATGTCACCAGATTGACCTGAACTAATGATCTGGTAATGAATCCCCACATGACTTTATGAAGGAATACATTGATAATATAATAATATACAATAATAATAATAATAATAATATACACAGTACAGTATGGTTAGCTGGAAACAAAGGGCCAGGTGTGGGTAAGGCTAGGCAGGCAGGCAGGCAGAGAGGGGCGCAGGACACAGTACAGTATGGTTAGCTGGAAACAAAGGGTCAGGCTAGGCAGGCAGGCAGAGAGGGGCGCAGGACACAGTACAGTATGGTTAGATGGAAACAAAGGGTCAGGCTAGGCAGGCAGGCAGGGAGGGGCGCAGGACACAGTACAGTATGGTTAGCTGGAAACAAAGGGTCAGGCTAGGCAGGCAGGCAGGCAGAGAGGGGCGCAGGACACAGTACAGTATGGTTAGCTGAAAACAAAGGGTCAGGCTAGGCAGGCAGGCAGGCAGAGAGGGGCGCAGGACACAGTACAGTATGGTTAGCTGGAAACAAAGGGCCAGGAGTGGGTCAGGCTAGGCAGGCAGGCAGGCAGGGAGGGGCGCAGGACACAGTACAGTATGGTTAGCTGGAAACAAAGGGCCAGGAGTGTGTCGGGCTAAGCAGGCAGGCAGGCAGGGAGGGGCGCAGGACACAGTACAGTATGGTTAGCTGGAAACAAAGGGTCAGGCTAGGCAGGCAGGCAGGGAGGGGCGCAGGACACAGTACAGTATGGTTAGCTGGAAACAAAGGGCCAGGAGTGGGTCAGGCTAGGCAGGCAGGCAGGGAGGGGCGCAGGACTCAGTAAAGTATGGTTAGCTGGAAACAAAGGGTCAGGCTTGGCAGGCAGGCAGGGAGGGGCGCAGGACACAGTACAGTATGGTTAGCTGGAAACAAAGGGTCAGGCTTGGCAGGCAGGCAGGGAGGGGCGCAGGACACAGTACAGTATGGTTAGCTGGAAACAAAGGGCCAGGAGTGGGTCAGGCTAGGCAGGCAGGCAGGGAGGGGCGCAGGACTCAGTACAGTATGGTTAGCTGGAAACAAAGGGTCAGGCTTGGCAGGCAGGCAGGGAGGGGCGCAGGACTCAGTACAGTATGGTTAGCTGGAAACAAAGGGTCAGGCTTGGCAGGCAGGCAGGGAGGGGCGCAGGACACAGTACAGTATGGTTAGCTGGAAACAAAGGGTCAGGCTTGGCAGGCAGGCAGGGAGGGGCGCAGGACTCAGTACAGTATGGTTAGCTGGAAACAAAGGGTCAGGCTTGGCAGGCAGGCAGGGAGGGGCGCAGGACACAGTACAGTATGGTTAGATGGAAACAAAGGGTCAGGCTAGGCAGGCAGGCAGGGAGGGGCGCAGGACTCAGTACAGTATGGTTAGCTGGAAACAAAGGGTCAGGCTTGGCAGGCAGGCAGGGAGGGGCGCAGGACTCAGTACAGTATGGTTAGCTGGAAACAAAGGGTCAGGCTTGGCAGGCAGGCAGGGAGGGGCGCAGGACACAGTACAGTATGGTTAGATGGAAACAAAGGGTCAGGCTAGGCAGGCAGGCAGGGAGGGGCGCAGGACACAGTACAGTATGGTTAGCTGGAAACAAAGGGTCAGGCTTGGCAGGCAGGCAGGGAGGGGCGCAGGACTCAGTACAGTATGGTTAGCTGGAAACAAAGGGTCAGGCTTGGCAGGCAGGCAGGGAGGGGCGCAGGACACAGTACAGTATGGTTAGATGGAAACAAAGGGTCAGGCTAGGCAGGCAGGCAGGGAGGGGCGCAGGACACAGTACAGTATGGTTAGCTGGAAACAAAGGGTCAGGCTTGGCAGGCAGGCAGGGAGGGGCGCAGGACTCAGTACAGTATGGTTAGCTGGAAACAAAGGGTCAGGCTTGGCAGGCAGGCAGGGAGGGGCGCAGGACACAGTACAGTATGGTTAGATGGAAACAAAGGGTCAGGCTAGGCAGGCAGGCAGGGAGGGGCGCAGGACACAGTACAGTATGGTTAGCTGGAAACAAAGGGTCAGGCTTGGCAGGCAGGCAGGGAGGGGCGCAGGACTCAGTACAGTATGGTTAGCTGGAAACAAAGGGTCAGGCTTGGCAGGCAGGCAGGGAGGGGCGCAGGACACAGTACAGTATGGTTAGATGGAAACAAAGGGTCAGGCTAGGCAGGCAGGCAGGCAGGGAGGGGCGCAGGACACAGTACAGTATGGTTAGCTGGAAACAAAGGGTCAGGCTAGGCAGGCAGGCAGAGAGGGGCGCAGGACACAGTACAGTATGGTTAGCTGGAAACAAAGGGTCAGGCTAGGCAGGCAGGCAGAGAGGGGCGCAGGACACAGTACAGTATGGTTAGCTGGAAACAAAGGGTCAGGCTAGGCAGGCAGGCAGGGAGGGGCGCAGGACACAGTACAGTATGGTTAGATGGAAACAAAGGGGTTGTGATAATGATAATGGTACTCCTGCCATGTGGCAAGGGAGCAGTGAATAAGACCACACATAGATCTGCAGTACATACGACCAAAGCAGCTGCAATCCAATATATCTGAAAATATATTTTCTTTCATCGAGATCCAGGGAGGCACAATGTAAAGTTATCCATCCGAAAGGGTTCTTTTCACTTTAACTCACTGGAATCTTGTAAGAACCGTAACTGAATCTGAATCCATCTAATTTCTCCAATTCTTCTTTTGAATTTGACATGTCTATTCACCAAGAATCAACATGAAAAATACACCCTCTTTTGTATGCCATAAATACCCCTATCTTAGGGAATACCTTTGTCTCTCCTCTCTGAGAAGCTTTTGCTGATGTCCACATCTGCCCTGATAAGAGCACAACTACACACACCTCCAACAGCAGCCTGGACTGGACCCTGGGGCTTGGGCCTAGGGAACCCCTGACCAGGGTCTGGCCTGGACCCCATGACTGCTGTCTTGGGTTGTAATAAGAAAACAGGCTCCTGAAGGCCCAGTCTAGTCAGTCTGTCACTCTGCTCTTGTTCTGTTCTGATCTGTTCTAATCTGTTCTGATCTGTTCTAATCTGTTCTGATCTGTTCTGATCTGTTCTTTTCTGTTCTGATCTGTTCTAATCTGTTCTGATCTGTTCTGATCTGTTCTTTTCTGTTCTGATCTGTTCTAATCTGTTCTGATCTGTTCTGATCTGTTCTGATCTGTTCTAATCTGTTCTAATCTGTTCTGATCTGTTCTGATCTGTTCTTTTCTGCTGTTCTGTTCTGAATCTGTTCTGATCTGTTCTAATCTGTTCTGATCTGTTCTAATCTGTTCTGATCTGTTCTAATCTGTTCTGATCTGTTCTGATCTGTTCTGATCTGTTCTAATCTGTTCTGATCTGTTCTGATCTGTTCTTTTCTGCTGTTCTGTTCTGAATTTGTTCTGATCTGTTCTGAATCTGTTCTGATCTGTTCTGATCTGTTCTGATCTGTTCTAATCTGTTCTGATCTGTTCTGAATCTGTTCTGATCTGTTCTAATCTGTTCTGATCTGTTCTGATCTGTTCT
This sequence comes from Salmo trutta, assembly GCF_901001165.1. Classification (NCBI taxonomy): domain Eukaryota; kingdom Metazoa; phylum Chordata; class Actinopteri; order Salmoniformes; family Salmonidae; genus Salmo; species Salmo trutta. The sequence continues at coordinate 7,579,418 of NC_042975.1, read as the reverse complement.
GATCTGTTCTAATCTGTTCTGAATCTGTTCTGATCTGTTCTAATCTGTTCTGATCTGTTCCAATATGTTCTGATCTGTTCTGATCTGTTCTTTTCTGCTGTTCTGTTCTGAATCTGTTCTGATCTGTTCTAATCTGTTCTGATCTGTTCTGATCTGTTCTGAATCTGTTCTAATCTGTTCTGATCTGTTCTAATCTGTTCTGAATCTGTTCTGATCTGTTCTGAATCTGTTCTGATCTGTTCTGATCTGTTCTGAATCTGTTCTGATCTGTTCTTTTCTGCTGTTCTGTTCTGAATCTGTTCTGATCTGTTCTAATCTGTTCTGATCTGTTCTGATCTGTTCTAATCTGTTCTAATCTGTTCTGATCTGTTCTAATCTGTTCTGATCTGTTCTAATCTGTTCTGATCTGATCTTTTCTGCTGTTCTGTTCTGTTCTGTTCTGAATCTGTTCTGATCTGTTCTAATCTGTTCTGATCTGTTCTAATATGTTCTGATCTGTTCTGATCTGCTCTGTTCTGATCTTTTCTGCTGTTCTGTTCTGTTCTGTTCTGAATCTGTTCTGATCTGTTCAAATCTGTTCTGATCTGTTCTGATCTTTTCTGCTGTTTTGATCTGTTCTGTGCTGTTCTGATCTGTTCTGTTCTTTTCTGATCTGTTATGATCTGTTCTGATGTCTTCTGATCTGATCTGTTCTGTTCTGCAGGATGCCTCTGTATCCTTTCTGCTGATGACTCATCTTCCATGTCTTCACTGTGGGGAGACTATTATAGTGTGAAAGGATGTTGTTAGTTGAAACACTACAGGTAACAGTGGGGGTCGAAAAAACGTTTGCCTACCTTGGCGAGATGTCACAGCCCTGCTGCATGAAGGCACCCAGCGAGAACCACAAGCTGTTGAATATCCCAAACTCATTGGTGTGCCCCTCATTCTGACTCTGGCCCTGTCCTTGGCCCTGGTTTTGGCCCGGTTGGGACTGGGACTGGCCCTGTCCTTGGCCCTGGTTTTGGCTCGGTTGGGACTGGGACTGTCCTGGCTCTCTCCTAGGACTGGACGACTGCTGTCTCTGCTGCTGCTCTTGGCCCTCCTCTCCCTCTGAGTCGTCCCCCTGCCACTCGTACGGGCTAAAGCGGCTGACCAGGAAGAGAACCACGCTCACACCGATGTAGGCAAACACGATGCACATCCAGATCTCGTAGGCCAGTGGGTCGAGGAAGGAGAAGACTCCAGGTTTTGACTTGGTGGGCTTCTTGATCATGATGGAGATGCCCAGGGACATGAAGGGCTTGGAGAAGTCGATCACCTCCTCTCTCACCAAGGTGATGGTCAACGGGGCTACTGCTACGTCTGCTTTCTAGGAGTCAAGGAGAGAATTACGTGTTCATCTATGTAGCTCTCCCTCAATGTATCATTCACCAACATTATCCCTACACTCAGAAATCCATCTCTGTATTTGTCCTTCAAACAGTATCCCTACACTCAGAAATCCATCTCTGTATTTGTCCTTCCAACAGTATCCCTACACTCAGAAATCCATCTCTGTATTCGTCCTTCCATCCATAAAGACTTCAAGTGGATATGACAAAAGCATTTCCTTAAAGGGGCAATCAGCAATTGCAACAATAACAAAGCATTTTCCCAGCCCCTCCTTTGGTAAAAAGCTGAGGGATGTGGCTAAAGAAACCAGGGCTCCTGAGTGGCGAAGCGGTCTAAGGCACTGCATCTCAGTGCTAGAGGTGTCACTAGAGAAACCCTGGTTCAGTGGTCTAAGGCACTGCATCTCAGTGCTAGAGGTGTCACTACAGAAACCCTGGTTCAGTGGTCTAAGTCACTGCATCTCAGTGCTAGAGGTGTCACTACAGAAACCCTGGTTCAGTGGTCTAAGGCACTGCATCTCAGTGCTAGAGGTGTCACTACAGGAACCCTGGTTTGAATTCAGGCTGTATCACAACCAGCTGTGATTGGGAGTCCCATAGGGAGGGGCACAATTGGCCCAGCGTCGTCCAGGTTTGGCTGGTGTAGGCAGTCATTGTAAATAAGAAATTGTTCTTAACTGACTTGCCTAGTTAAATAAAGAAAAAATAAATGTAACCATTTTCAATTCATAGACAGAGCTGTCGATTCAAGGACTTACCATCCACGACATCAAAATTATAGTTTTAACCATATCTTGAGGCTATATAGTGTCTGTTTACATTTACTTTGTTTATAATAATGGTGTAAAACAAGCTTATATTTTGGGTTCTGATGGGGTACAAAAGTTGAACTAAGCTCATGAGGCATCAATAAGCAATTTTATTCAAGAATCAATGGGTCCATAAGTTTAAAAAAAATGGATGTAACAACTGCAGATTGCCCCTTTAAGGTGATGTGAAGGAATGTAAATCACAAGGATTAGCATACGGCTCAGTAATAGTAAACTCTGTTCCCATAAGACAACTTTCTAAAATCACTCTCCAGCTTACATAAACACTGAGCCTTTTCAAGCTGAATAATAATGAATCGCTTTCAAGAAATATTAGGCTTACAACACTGAGAGAAAAAAAATAAAACCCTCCCAAGCGAGACTTGATTTGGTTGAGTCCACCCAGCGCCTCTGTCATTGTAAGGACAGAACAAACATTCTACTGTACCCTAGACCTAACTAGTAGCGTATCTTTCATCTCAACTTCCTGAGGGCAGAGAAATAGTGTTTTGACATGATTCACAGGAACAATGGAGGAAGATATGAGAAGAGACAGTTCTGGGCGTTTCAATAACAGCCTTCCTGGAATACAAATCCAGATACTGTTCTCAATCTGTTGCCTGTTGCCCAATTCTTTGGTTACCAGACAACAGCTTTTGACTATTTGTTACACTATCACTTCCACATTGGCAGCCTATCAAGGCCCATCTGAATTGTGTGGCTATGTGTTTTGACATTGAGGAAGCTGCTGGATTTGTAAAGTGAGAGGTATAGTCCTTTGTCCGAATATATTTTAGAACTTGTAGGGACACGCTGCGTCCTTTCTGAAGTAAAGCTGTGAAATACTTCTCCAACGCAATGTTATTGTTATCACAAAGAATGTGTGTCAAACCTACATAATATTGGAATGAAATAAACTGCGCTGCAGCATGTCCTTTGGCTACAGTTGCAAAGGAATGTACAATGTAGATCTGTAAATGCTCCAGACTTATAAAATAACACAACGGAAACAGTATTTATACTAAAGGCCACATTGAATTTGCTTTTACGTATTTAGTATGTGACACACATCCACTAACGAAATCATTGCACACGTCTTTTGCATACATTTGTTATGTTAGGATTAAGGCTTAAAGTCATGTCTGTATGAATATTGAATCTTGAATATTGACTGGGGGAAAGGCTAGAGTGAAGGTTGAGATAAAAGATGGTGTGTACTTGGAAAACTACATGTTAGTCTAAAAGAAATGTGAAATAATGTCTAGATGCTTTTTATAGTGAAGATGAAGTTTATAAATTGCCTGGCTGGGCTAATGAAACAGTGAATTGCACAGTCAGATGGAACAGAGTAAATAGGCATTTTACCGTCATAGATTTAGCCGGTAGTAACTTGTGGAATAGACACCGGCTGAAATGCGGTTCTAACCAATCAGCATTCAGGATTAGACCCACCCGTTGTATAAACAACAGATACTGTACCACATCTGCAACATTTTGGTTACTGCTACTACAGTATATAAACCGAAAGTGGTTGCATTAAAAATTTGTCCTTGCTATTGGACAAATTCCATGGACAGCTGTGTTGACTGAGACTGTACAATTAACACATTTATCCTGTCTCAGAGCCTAGTGAGTTGCCCAGTGTGTTCATGAGATGGTTACTAACCCCATAAACGAGCTCGCCCACCATCCCATTCCACATCTTGGACTCAGCGTCTCTGGCTCCATACTTGCCATCCCCTACGATCTCCA
>NC_042975.1:7522984-7570484 GCF_901001165.1 Salmo trutta | reverse complement strand
TATTTTTTTTGCTGAGTTTATTTACTCTGATATGCTGTGCATTTTCTCATATGAAATATACATGGATATATTAGAAACTTGAAGCTTGAAGAGCTAGGGTAATTCATTTTCTGATTGACAAACTAATTCTTCGCATATGAATAAATAATATGAAAATCCTACAACTGCGCTATGAAAATAAATATGTCACACACTGGTATGATGTGAACATTGGACATTCATTTTTTGCAAAGCCAATTTGGCTCCAGTGGTTCAATTTGGCTCCAGCAGGTTTAATTGGGCTCCAGTGGTTCAATTTGCCTCCAGCGGTTTAATTTGGGTCCAGCAGGTTCAATTTGGCTCCAGTGGTTCAATTTGGCTCCAGCAGGTTCAATTTGGCTCCAGCGGTTTAATTTTGCTCCAGCGGTTCAATTTGGCTCCAGCAGGTTCAATTTGGCTCCAGCAGGTTCAATTTGGCTCCAGCAGGTTCAATTTGGCTCCAGCGGTTCAATTTGGCTCCAGTGGTTCAATTTGGCTCCAGCAGGTTCAATTTGGCTCCAGCAGGTTCAATTTGGCTCCAGCGGTTTAATTTTGCTCCAGCGGTTCAATTTGGCTCCAGCAGGTTCAATTTGGCTCCAGCAGGTTCAATTTGGCTCCAGCGGTTCAATTTGGCTCCAGCGGGTTCAATTTGGCTCCAGCAGGTTCAATTTGGCTCCAGCAGGTTCAATTTGGCTCCAGCGGTTTAATTTTGCTCCAGCGGTTCAATTTGGCTCCAGTGGTTCAATTTGGCTCCAGCGCTTCTTGTTGCTGGGCACAATGCTAGTGAATGACTAGTCAAGTTTTTTTTTAACAAAGTGTCTTAAAAAAGGATTTGTAGTTAAGACGAAAACAATGTGTACAGAAAATTACAGTTGAGATGATGAGTCCATTGAGGGTGATGTTCTCTGATGGATTACTCCTACTCGTAAGGTCAAGTGTCATACAGTATCCTATCTAACTATCTAAAACAACAGATTTCCCCTGAGGAGGATAAAAAGAGGTTGATTGATAATTATAGAGGTTATGGACAAGTCTCAGTTCACCTTCAGCGGTCCACTCGGGCTCAGCTCCATGACGCTGACCGTGTAGTTGATCCGATGGCCTTTCTCGTTAAACTGGACATGTCCAGTCAAGCCCTCAATTCGAACCTGTAGGACAAACCAGATATTGACCAGGATTGGTATGAAGAACTGTTAACTCTCTGAGATCTGTATCTGTGCAACCTGGAATCTGAAAAACGAATAATGCTCAAGTCGTTTTAAGTAGCTACAGTACGCAAAGAAATCAACACCTAATACAAGGGTAGGCAACTACATTCAGCTGCGGGACAATTTTTGTCTTAGCGGATGGTCGGGGGGAAAAGAGATTTCTTTGATGACGTTATAACGTCTCCTTTTTATATTGGTGGGAATACTTGGGAACAGATTTCCTAAATTAAACTCAATTTTAGTGATTTCCTGGTGATTTATCAGTCCTTTTTGACCAAAAGCTAAAATCCTATAATTATTTTATTTTTTTTCATTAAAAAATTTGGTGAGCCCCCCCAAAAAAATCACTTGCGGGGCAGTTTGGCCTGCGGGCCGCCTGTTGCTGACCACCGATATAATATATATTTTACACAATACTGTATGATTATATTATAGCTAGGAGCAAAAACAGCAGAAATGTCCTTTTCTTATCTCAAGAACACAAGATTGATATTTCAGGATTCCAATATTACCAGCTGGTTGTGTTGACATCGCATGATGTCTAACATAACATTTGAAATCCTACAAGTCTACAGGTCACAAGATAACTATTTAAGGATTACTGTACTGTACATATAGCTCACAAGTTTGCATTTAACTGAGGGTTTAACACAATAGTACTTCATTAAAGCTAGTATTGTTTTCTATTGTACAGTATTTCTCATAGTCATACATGAAGCCTAGTCCTTCTATTCTCTGTGGCTGTGGAGTGAGTGGTGCTATCTGCTTACCTGCTGTAGGGCTCTCTGGATGTCGATACCTTGGCCCCAGGGAGCTGGTGGGTTGGCCAGACACTCGCCAGCGTTGCCTCGCCGGGAGATGTCAATACGCTGCTTCCGGAGGTTCTGAAAGGCGGTTGCCATGACGCTCACTCCGTCGTATGTGAGGGCTCCTGTGTACTGAGAGGGCAAGTCCGACGAGGAAACATTAGAGGCTGATATATGTTTATTGAAAGCTTGAGAACATGAATGGAAAGATCTCCGAGACAGTTCGATCATACCTTCAGTCTTCTCTTGGGTAGCTTGAGGTCTTTGCTGTCAAAGTCCACCCACTCCTCTATGGCCTTGTTGACATTTTGGTCTGAGTAGTTCATTAGTTGGAACCCGGTGATGTTGGCACCAGTCTTCTGGAACTCAGTGAAGTTCATGTCCAAAAATCCCTGAGAAAGAAGGAATCAAATTCTTACCATAGAACAGAAGCAAACTTAAGCTAAGTAAACAAAACAGAACCAAACATGGCCGTAAGCATGGAGCAGATCATTGGATGACAGTGTTTTTTCAGAGTGTTGCTATTGAAAGCTTGGATTACTTAGAGCTGCTATTCAGCTGTTCAACCCCACTCGAGAAGTCACCCACTGGGCAAAAACTTGTTGACTCAACGTTGTTTCCACGTCATTTCAACAACAAAAAGTCAATGTGCTGACGTTGAATCAACATGGAAAACTGATTGGATTTGAATAAAGTCATCAACGTAAGGGGAATTTTGAATATTTTCAGCCACATTTTTACCTATATCCATTGACATGGTGACTGTTTTTGTTGATTTCACATTGAATATACATTAGTTGACAACTCAACCAAACGTAAATCAAAACTAGACGTTGAACTGATGTTTGTGCTAAGTTGGCAGGTCCAGGCAATCACTACAAATCTATGAAGCAGGAAATGTAAACCACTGTTCTACAGTTTGACAAGCAGATGTCTTTTCAACTGCATGTGCCCTCTTTTACTATTTTGATTTAGAAATATGACTCCTTGTAGTCATGCCGATATAATCAAGTCAAACACAGGACAGCACTCCCACAGTCTCTGAGCGTTCAAGGAAGTGTGTACAGTCCATTAAAACACACATCAGACACACAGCCTGACGACTTCAAAATGGAACTTTCGGTAACACTTCACCTTAAGTGTACACTAATGAAGATGTAACTAAATAGTAATACATGTATTTATAACATAGTAGTTACATGTAATTACTATGTAAATACTATGTAATTATACTGTAATAAGGGTTTAGCGGTATAGGTTATTACACAAGTGGAACAAGGACATGTAATTACAAATCAGCTTGTCGGAGGTTATTCCGGATCTTGAAATTGAATTGTTCCTAGTGCTATCTTTGATTGACTTAGGGATATGGTGGACAACCAAGTGGGAGAGGCTCCCCTCACCTTGTTTGCATTTAATTACCAGCATCTCCAGAGTAAGAACGTCTAACTACATTAAACTTACCCCGCTGGAGTCACGCTGCAGCTAGCCTCGGAAACAGGCTTCAGCAAACGTTCTTTGAATGCTTTATTTGAATGATAGAAAGTCACAGATCACATTCTTACCCCCCGAGGCTATAAATAACAAGAAGAGTGTTGGAAGTTTTGGGAGTCTTCACAGGCTGATAACTAAGATCACATCTCGTTACATAGACTTAATCAATAAACAGAGGGAGTATGAGTGTGTTTGTGTGCGAGCATGTGTGTGTGTGTGTGTGCGAGCATGTGTGTGTGTGTGTGTGTGTGTGTGTGTGCGCACACGTGCGTGTGAGTGTGCGTGTGCGAGCATGTGTGTGTGTGTGTGCGTGTGTGTGTGTGCGCACGTGTGAGTGTGTGTGTGCGAGTGTGTGTGTGTGTGCGTGTGTGTGAGTGTGTGTGTGCGCGTGCGTGTGTGTGTGCGAGCATGTGTGTGTGTGCGTGTGTGTGCGTGTGAGTGTGTGTGTGCGTGTGTGTGTGCGAGCATGTGTGTGTGTGCGTGTGTGTGCGTGTGTGAGTGTGTGTGTGTGAGTATGTGTGTGTGAGTGTGTGTGTGTGTGTGCGTGTGTGTGTGAGTGTGTGTGTGTGAGTATGTGTGTGTGTGTGTGAGTGTGTGTGTGTGAGTATGTGTGTGTGAGTGTGTGTGTGAGTGTGTGTGTGTGTGAGTATGTGTGTGTGTGTGTGTGCGTGTGTGTGTGAGTGTGTGTGTGCGTGTGAGTGTGTGTGTGTGAGTGTGTGTGTGTGAGTGTGTGTGTGTGTGTGCGTGTGAGTGTGTGCCCCATCTGGCAAATGGTTCAAATGGTAAGGAATGTTGTGTTGCATCTTGCCACCTTTATAATCATGTTTCCTGCGGCACAATTCGGTTATAAATGTAACAATCCTGCCGGTAAAGTCAACGTTTTTTTTTCTGTATTTCACAGTGTACTTTATGTGTTCTACCACAACAAATGTTTCTAGATCTCTTGAGTTGAGCCCTCTGGAGTGCATGTTTAGACCACGCTCCTGACATGCAACTCTTAAGCAAAACATACAGCATCCATTCCTGGTGAAGTACTGTGTATAACACAAGACGACATACCACTAGAGCAAGCGGCTAGCTTGTTGCTTAATGGGCGACAGTTGACCTCAGATCTCAAATCAAATCAAATCACATTTTATTGGTCACATACACGTTGATTAGCAGATGTTATTGTGGGTGAAGCGAAATGCTTGTGCTTTTAGCTCCGACAGTGTAGTAATATCTAACAAATTACACAACATATACCCAATACACACACATCTAAGTAGGAATGAATTAAGACTATATAAATATGATGTCAGAGCGGAACGGATTAAGATACAGTAGAATAGTATAGAAAACCATATATACATATGAGATGAGTAATGCAACATATATAAGCATTACTAAGTGAATGAGATACCATAGAATATTATAGAATACAGTATATACACATGAGATGAGTAATGATAGATATGTAAACATTATTAAAGTGACTAGTATTCCATTCCATAAAGTGGCCAGTGATTCCTAGTCTATGCCTACAGGCAACAGCCTCTAATGTCTTAGTGATGGCTGTTTAACAGTCTGATGGCCTTGAGATAGAAGCTGTTTTTCAGACTCTCGGTCCCAGCTTTGATGCACCTGTACTGACCTCGGGGTGAACAGGCAGTGGCTCGGGTGGTTGATCTCTATATGAAGCTATGCTAACGTGTGAGGCAACCCTAGACATAGAATGACTTACGAGGCAACTATACTTCAGTACAACTGGATATGTGTGGAATGCAGAATCATTCTAACAGAGTCCCTTCTACCTACTACTGCTGGTATCTAGGAACTCATTAGGTCTGGTGACCAATGAATATTAACATGAAGCAATGAATTGAGCTCATTAATAATAATGGAAAACTAACTTCTGTTAAGTTACGCAAAGAACAAAAGCACACACACATTCATATACCATATATATATATATATATATATATATATATATGTATATATATATGTATATATATATATATATATATATGCACAAGTATAGTGTAAGCATGTACAAGCACACCCATGCACACACACACACACACACACACACACACACACACACACACACACACACACACACACACACACACATAAAAAGAAGCTCAGAGCCCTACAATTGCCTTAAAGGAGTAGAAATGCTAATATACTTGCTCAGCGGGTAATCAGCAATCTGCCTACATTGTGTTCTGCACAGACAAGCAGAAGCTCCACGGTCTGCCAGGTACAGAGAAGATGAAGAGGTACCAATACATGGAACAACGCCACCATAGATTAGTAAAAAAAAAATGGTTTCCATCAATTCTGCAAAAGATGAAACTACAGTTGTGCTTACATGTTTTTAATCGTTCAGTGGCGATGAAGGTGCAGTGTTATTTTACTTCTCAATAGGGGCGTCAGTAGTGTCGTGATCAGAACAACAACAAAAAATACTATCAATTTCACAGTAGAGTTGTCTTGACTGGGAGTTCCAGCAATATCTACAACGAAGACATTTCAGATGGAGTGAAAATAGATTACAATGAAATACATTGGAGCCTGCATGTTGCATTAAAGCTTCAATTGTTTCAGAGAGGGCTAGACTTACCAGGTTTGCCAATATGTAGTGGTAATTTTTTAGGTTCTTCTTCTGAGCAGCGATCTGGAAAGCATAACAAAAATGGGAAATGATGTCCATTTCGCAACACGTCAATGAAGATAAAGCTATTTCATTCCAGATGTGGATTGAAGTGTCCCATTAATCCTGAGTGGCGCAGCAGTTTAAGGCACTACATCTCAGTGCAAGAGGCGTCACTACAGTCCCTGGTTTGAATCCAGGCTGTATCACATCCGGCTGTGATTAGGAGTCCCATAGGGAGGTGCACAATTGTCCCAGTGTCATCCGGGTTAGGGTTTGCCCTGGGTAGGCCGTCATTGTAAATTAGAATTTGTTTTTAACTGACTTGCCTAGTTAAATAAATGTTACATAAAAAAAATGTATTGCGGTCCTCCCAAATAGAAGCTAATTGTTCTTGTCTAATTACTCATCTCCTGTCTCTGCCTGCATGTCTGAGTAAAATATCAGTGCTCAGCAGAAAGGGGGCAGCTGGAACAACTCGCCGTGGAGAGCTGGGAAGGATTTGGCATCTGTCACTGTGGGAAGCCCAATTAGAGCTTTAATGACTACATGTTCACAATCTGTATCAAAATCACTGGTACACCTGTGATGGATAGGCCCGGGATCGCCTCTGGGAGACAGAATGAAGCAGCCGTCAGGGATAATTGAGCCTGACCATATTTCTAAATGCTTATCTGTAAACTACATGTTTTTGAATATACTAATTTCACTAGCTCTCTGCTATTCAGAAACCATGACATTTTTTAGTCATTTAGCAGAAGCTCTTATCTAAAGCGACTTACAAGAGCAATTATGGTTAAGTGCCTTGCTCAAGGGCACATCGACAGATTTTTCACCGAGTCGTCTTAAGGATTTGAACAAAAGCAACCTCTCGGTTACTGGCCCAACGGGACTAAAGAGATTTTACATATTCAAAATAGCTCAAAGGAACTGTTATCCCTCCCAAACAAGATAGACTACATTTATAAAAAGGTTTGCTATGAATGTTTCTTTAGCTAGGTTTTTGAATAGTTTTAGTCCAGATCTACTCACTGTACTGTGGTGATTCCATTTATAGTACAATATATAAATGGTACCAGGGAACAATTTTGTCCCTGGAGAACTGGATGATGATATGATCTTCCAGCAGCAGCATGGAATCCAAGTCATACACATCTATCTTTGTCTTCATTACAAACCTCCTTCCACTGTCCCCCAGAGACTGGCCCAGTATAGAACAAGAGACACTATAACAATACCACACAGTGTTCAAACTGAACCCTTGTAACTGAACCTTTGTCAATAGTTTGAGTTGTAAAACTCAGTAAAAGGAGAAAGGGTTATGTTGTTACTCTAGCTGCATGATCTTCTTGTTGGAGTGAACCCATCCATTCCAATTTACTGAACTAATCTGTTTAGTTTACGGACCATCTCTCCATTCATTAAGCTCTCAATAGTCACCACCCTTTTTTATTCACTGGACTGGACTATCAATCTGATGTTATTTACCAGGTTGAGGATCAAGTTGAGTCTCTCCAGCTCACAGTCCAGGATGATGTTGTACTCCTTCTTCTTCTCTAGGTCCTGAACCACCTTCAGGAAGCCCACCTGATCCATACCACTGTCCAGGTTCACTGATGTCACCTGCCACGTCTTCTCTGCCGCCGTATCCAGAATCTTCTGCAGCACTGTCAGGCCTACAAGACAAACACCGAAGGTACACGCTAATTAGTCTGGGCATATTTGATGGTAAACCACACTTAGGTACTTTACTTAGGTAAAGTAAACCACACTTAGGTACTTTACTTAAGTGAAGTAAACCACACTTAGGTACTTTACTTAGGTAAAGTAAACCACATTTAGGTACTTTACTTAAGTGAAGTAAACCACACTTAGGTACTTTACTTAGGTGAAGTAAACCACACTTAGGTACTTTACTTAGGTGAAGTAAACCACACTTAGGTACTTTACTTAGGTGAAGTAAACCACACTTAGGTACTTTACTTAGGTGAAGTAAACCACACTTAGGTACTTTACTTAGGTGAAGTAAACCACACTTAGGTACTTTACTTAGGTGAAGTAAACCACACTTAGGTACTTTACTTAGGTGACGGGTTGCAGGTAGCCTAGCGCTTATTTTTATTATTTATTTAACCTTTATTTAACCTTTATTTAACTAGGCAAGTCAGTTAAGAACAAATTCTTATTTACAATGACTGCCTACCCCGGCCAAACCCTACACCGGACGACGCTGAGCCAATTGTGCGCCGCCCTACATGACTCCCAATCACGGCCGGTTGTGATACAGCCTGGAATCGAACCAGGGTCTGTAGTGACGCCTCTAGCATTGAGATGCAGTGCCGTAGACCGCTGCGCCACTCGGGAGAGGCGAACTCGCAGTCGGAGGGTTGCCAGTTTGAATCCTGGGTCTGACAGGGAAAAAATCTTTCAGAAAGTGAGCGAGCAATCAGAGGGTTGCTGGTATCAAATCCTAGATGCCATTGCCTGCTGTTGTTCTCCTTTAGCAAGTAATTTAACCTCCCACAACAATTGCTCCACGGGCGCCCAGTGTGGCAGTCCCCTGATCCAGCCTCTAACAGTCCCCTGATCCAGCCTCTATATGTATATAACAGTCCCCTGATCCAGCCTCTAACAGTCCCTGATCCAGCCTCTATATGTATGTAACAGTCCCCTGATCCAACCTCTAACAGTCCCCTGATCCAGCCTCTGTATGTATGTAACAGTCCCCTGATCCAGCCTCTAACAGTCCCCTGATCCAGCCTCTGTATGTATGTAACAGTCCCCTGATCCAGCCTCTATATGTATGTAACAGTCCCCTGATCCAGTCTCTATATGTATGTAACAGTCCCCTGATCCAGCATCTAACAGTCCCCTGATCCAGCCTCAATATGTATGTAACAGTCCCCTGATCCAGCCTCTAACAGTCCCCTGATCCAGCCTCTATATGTATGTAACAGTCCCCTGATCCAGCCTCTATATGTATGTAACAGTCCCCTGATCTAGCCTCTATATGTATGTAACGGTCCCCTGATCCAGCCTCTATATGTATGTAACAGTCCCCTGATCTAGCCTCTATATGTATGTAACGGTCCCCTGATGCAGCCTCTGTATGTATGTAACAGTCCCCTGATGCAGCCTCTATATGTATGTAACAGTCCCCTGATCCAGCCTCTATATGTATGTAACAGTCTCCTGATCCAGCCTCTATATGTATGTAACGGTCCCCTGATCCAGCCTCTGTATGTATGTAACAGTCCCCTGATCCAGCCTCTATATGTATGTAACGGTCCCCTGATCCAGCCTCTATATGTATGTAACGGTCCCCTGATCCAGCCTCTATATGTATGTAACGGTCCACTGATCCAGCCTCTGTATGTATGTAACAGTCCCCTGATCCAGCCTCTGTATGTATGTAACAGTCCCCTGATGCAGCCTCTGTATGTATGTAACAGTCCCCTGATCCAGCCTCTATAAGTATGTAACAGTCCCCTGATCCAGCCTCTATATGTATGTAACAGTCCCCTGATCCAGCCTCTATATAATATGTATGTAACAGTCCCCTGATCCATCCTCTATATGTATGTAACAGTCCCCTGATCCAGACTCTGTATGTATGTAACAGTCCCCTGATCTAGCCTCTATATGTATGTAACAGTCCTGATCCAGCCTCTATATGTATGTAACAGTCCCCTGATCCAGCCTCTGTATGTATGTAACAGTCCCCTGATCCAGCCTCTGTATGTATGTAACAGTCCCCTGATCCAGCCTCTATATGTATGTAACAGTCCCCTGATCCAGCCTCTATATGTATGTAACAGTCCCCTGATCCAGCCTCTGTATGTATGTAACAGTCCCCTGATCCAGACTCTATAAGTATGTAACAGTCCCCTGATCCAGCCTCTATAAGTATGTAACAGTCCCCTGATCCAACCTTTTCATCCTCTGTATGTATGTAACAGTCCCCTGATCCAATCTCTCCAGCCTGTATATGTACTGTACGACTGTCTTTCAGAGGTTGGGATAAAGCAGTAGTCAGTATTTCAGTTGGACCTTGGGTAATAATTGACGAGTAAAATGATCTTAATATTAACTTTTCTTTTGATCCTTTGTAGTCACTAAAATGTAATTTACACCTCTTTTCTTTACACCCCCTTTCTTTACACCTATTTTCTTTACACCTCCATTTGTATACCTCTTTTCTATACATCTCTTTTCTTTACATCTCTTTTCTTTACACATTCTTTCTTTACACCTCTTTTCTTTACACATTCTTTCTTTACACCTTCTTCCTTTACATCTCTTTTCTTTACACATTCTTTCTTTACACCTATTTTCTTTACACCTCCATTTGTATACCTCTTTTCTATACATCTCTTTTCTTTACATCTCTTTTCTTTACACATTCTTTCTTTACACCTCTTTTCTTTACACATTCTTTCTTTACACCTTCTTCCTTTACATCTCTTTTCTTTACACATTCTTTCTTTACACCTTCTTCCTTTACATCTCTTTTCTTTACACATTCTTTCTTTACACCTTCTTCCTTTACATCTCTTTTCTTTACACATTCTTTCTTTACACCTTCTTCCTTTACATCTCTTTTCTTTACACATTCTTTCTTTACACCTTCTTCCTTTACATCTCTTTTCTTTACACATTCTTTCTTTACACCTTCTTCCTTTACATCTCTTTTCTTTACACATTCTTTCTTTACACCTTCTTCCTTTACATCTCTTTTCTTTACACATTCTTTCTTTACACCTTCTTCCTTTACATCTCTTTTCTTTACACAATCTTTCTTTACACTTCTTTTCTTGGCTTCACCTGCTGTATGGGGCAAGCTCCAATGACGTTGTGACTTACAGAAGCACTTGAGTTGACTGAGCGTATCCAGTGAAGCCTCAGTTGATTTCCTCTACTCTCAGCTTCTATTGGACACACGTGTAGTCTTCTCTTTAAAAGTAGATTCGTAAATAAACGGGTATTATAAAGGCCTAATGCTTTTGTGATCAGGAGTGGTTTGTTTAGCACAGCACCGCTGCATATAGAAAACAGAGGATTTCGAGAGCTACACAGAAGACTGTGTACGAGGCAGAGTTGCTCCGGTCGTTTTCACGGCAGTCACCTGAAATCACTGTCACCGCACCTAAAACTGTGACAGCCAGGCTGAGGTGCTGCTGCCTGAATGCCGGTGTATTCTCCCCAGCCAAAGTAAAATGTGCTGCTTCATATCTGCTTTCCCAAGGGCCCTGAGTTTGAAAACGACCAAATGTAGCATTTGGTTCCCCCCTTTCAATACTGGAAATGGAAATGCTGAGTATTTTTGTACTGAGTTAATCTGGAGTCTGGGGTGATCATAGTGAGAAAGATCTATGAAGTGGAGAGAACTTCTCCCCCCCGCCTTCCTTCCTCACCTCTCTTCTTCTCTCTTTGAGGAACATGACTTAGAACTTAGACAGATGATGTGTGAATGCAGCTGAACCATCTGAATTAATGCCATTCCTTCCCCGTATCTATAACCCTGCCTCATCAGTATTCCCCCATATACAGTGCCTTCAGAAAGTATTTATACCCCTTGACTTATTCCACATTTTGTAGTGTTACAGCCTGAATTCAAAATGGATTAAAAAGATGTTTGTCTCACTCATCTACACACAATACCCCATAATGACAAAGTGAAAACGTTTTTAGAAATGTTTGCTAATTTATTGAAAATGAAATACAGAACGATCTAATTTACATACGTTATTCCCACCCCTGAGTCAATACTTTGTAGAAGCACCTTTGGGGTTGATTACAGCTTTATGTTGTCTTGGGTATGTCTGTATCAGCTTTACTTCGTCTTGGGTATGTCTGTATCAGCTTTATGTCGTCTTGGGTATGTCTGTATCAGCTTTATGTCGTCTTGGGTATGTCTGTATCAGCTTGGAGTTGTCTTGGGTATGTCTGTATCAGCTTGGAGTTGTCTTGGGTATGTCTGTATCAGCTTTATGTCGTCTTGGGTATGTCTGTATCAGCTTTATGTCGTCTTGGGTATGTCTGTATCAGCTTGGAGTTGTCTTGGGTATGTCTGTATCAGCTTTATGTCGTCTTGGGTATGTCTGTATCAGCTTGGAGTTGTCTTGGGTATGTCTGTATCAGCTTTATGTCGTCTTGGGTATGTCTGTATCAGCTTGGAGTTGTCTTGGGTATGTCTGTATCAGCTTGGAGTTGTCTTGGGTATGTCTGTATCAGCTTTATGTCGTCTTGGGTATGTCTGTATCAGCTTTATGTCGTCTTGGGTATGTCTGTATCAGCTTTGCACATCTAGATTTGGGGATTTTCTCCCGTTCTTCCTTGCTGATTTTTTCAAACTCTGTTAAATTAGATGGGGAGCGACCGTGAACATCAATCTTCAAGTCTTCCACAGATTTCCAATGGGATTAAAGTCTGGACTTTGGCTGTGCCACTCAATGACTTTCACATTTTTGTTCTGAAGCATTTCAGCATTGCTTTGGCTGTATGCTTTGGGTTATGTCCTGTTCAACGTTTGCACTCTGAAGCAGGTTCTCATCAAGGGTTTACTTTATTTGGCTCCATTTATTGTTCCTTATAACCTCACCAGTCTTTCAGTCCCTGCCTCTGAAAAGCATCCCCATAGCATGATGCTGCCACCACCATGCTTCATGGTAGGGATGGTATTAGACAGGTGATGAGCTGTGCCTGGTTTTCTCCAGACATAGCGCTTTGCATTCAGGCCAAAGAGTAAACATGTTGTTTCATTAGACAGGAACTTTTGCCTTACGGTTTCAGAGTCTTTCACAAGCATTTTTGCAAACTCCATGTGTCATGTGCCTTTTTCTCAGGAGTGGCTTCCGTCTGGCCACTCTCCCATAAAGCCCAGATTGGTAAAGTGCTGTAGAGACATCTGGCAGGTTCTCCCATCTCAGCCAAGGAACTCTGTAGTTCTGTCAGAGTGGTCATTGGGGTCTTGGTGTCATGCCCTGGACATAGAGAGGTTTTTGTTCTCTATTTTGTTTAGGCCAGGGTGTGACTAGGGTGGGCATTCTATGTCTTTTTTTCTATGTTTTGTATTTCTTTGTTTTGGCCGGGTATGGTTCTCAATCAGGGACAGCTGTATATCGTTGTCTCTGATTGGGAGCCATACTTAGGCAGGCTGTTTTCCTTTGGGTTTTGGGGGTGGTTAATTTCTGTTTAGTGTTGTTTACCTGACAGAACTGTTTGGCTGTCATTGTTTCTTTGTTTATGTGTTCTCAGTATAATAAATACACGATGAGCACTCAACACGCTGCGCCTTGGTCTACTCCCTTCGACGGCCGTTATACTTGGTCACCTCTCTGACCAAGGTCCTTCTTGCCTGGTTGCTCAGTTTGTGCTCTTGGAAACTTTCAATTGTTTTATACCCTTCCCCAGATAAATGCCTCATCACAATTATATCTCGGAGATAGACTTCATGGTATAGTTTCTGGTCTAACATGCACTGTCAACTGTGGGACCTTATAGACAGGTGTGTTTTTTTCTGTCATGTCCAAACAATTGGATTGGCCCACAGGTGAACTCCAATCAAGTTGTAGTGACATCTCAAGGAAATTGGATACACATACGCTGTCACGAGTGTGTGTAGGAACGAACCAAAGCGCAGCGTGGGTATCGTTCCACATATTTTATTTTAATGTGAAACTTCGCAAAACAAACAATAAACTACAAACAAAACACAAACCGTGACGAAAGAGGTGCAACATGCACTAACTAGTGCAACATGCACTAACTCAAAATAATGTCCCACAAACACAGGTGGGAAAAACAACTACTTAAATATGATCCCCAATTAGAGACAACAATAACCAGCTGCCTCTAATTGGGGATCATACAAAAACCCCAACATAGAAACTAGAACCAAACAACATAGAACTAGATAAACCCCCCAGTCACGCCCTGACCTACTCTACCGTAGAAAATAAGAGCTCTCTACGGTCAAGACGTGACATATGCTCAATTTGGAGTCTCATAGCAAAGGGGTGTGAATACTTATGTCAATTAGATATTTCTGTATTTCATTTTCAAAAAATTAGCAAAAAAATCTAAAAACATATTTAAACTTTGTCATTATGGGGCATTGTGTGTAGATTGGTGAGAAATTGTTTTATTTAATCAATGTTTAATTCAGGCTGTAACATAACAAAATATGGAACAAGTCAAGGGGTATAAATACTTTCTGAACACAGTAATGTACAGTGTTTTGGGTAACGTGTTACAAAAGTAACGCGTTATGTAATGACATTGCTAACTTCTTCCTGAATTGAGTAATATTACTACAGTTTCTTTGTCAAACAACGCGTGCGTTACTTTCAGAATCATATCTCTACTGGATGTGTGTTTCCATGAATCCGATATCAACTTGTTTCCTCATTTAGTTCTCGAGCAAGCGGAGAAAGGCTGTTTGGAGAAATGTCATGACAGCTGCTGTCCATATAAATATATAGAGGGAGCACTTCTGAACTTTGTCATTGATCGCTTCTGTGATAGCAAAGCCCATAGAGGGCTTTCCCGTCTTGTGGCAAGTATGCCCTCTATACAACTCTATGGGTCTGTGCACGTGCTGTCTATAACCAGAACCGGCGGCTCGATAGAAAGATTTTGAATAAAAAAAGAATAAATCTGTACAGATGTTTGGCTTACAGTATACTTCCCAGCTAGCACAGTGGATCTGGGCCGATTCCGGCTGAGAGTCGGGGCACTCGTCTGAGAGTCAGACTCGGCCGACGTCGTGTGGTCCGAGTCTGGGCCGCCTTCAGCAGTATTACTTATGGCTAGGATGTGGGGATTGAGCTCGGGCCGATTCCGGTGTAAGTTATCTGGCCCAAATGTATTACTTGGGGTTCGGGTCGATTGGGGCTGCTCTCTGGCAGATGATTACACAGGCTGCTTTATATAACTAACATTTCATTATTTATTTATTCCATATTTTCTCATTGTTTCTGTTATCAAAAAATACAATTCACATTTAAATAAAATTATTTAAGAGTCCTGTTTAAGAAGTATTTTAGTATTTTGATATTTTGTGCAATGCAATTGATAAGCATTAAAAACTTTGTGGATGGATCCTCCCGAGTGGCACAGCGGTCTAAGACACTGCATCGCAGTGCGAACTGCGTTGCTACAGATGCTGGTTTGAGACCCGTGCCGGCCACAACCGGGAGACCCATGAGGCGAAGCACAATTGGCCCAGTGTCGTCCGAGTTAGGGGAGGGTTTACCTGGCCGGGATGTCCTTGTCCCATCACGCTGTAGCGACTCCTGTGGCGGGCCAGGTGCATGCACGCTCATACAGTCACCAGGTGTACAGTGTTTCCTCCGACACAATAGTTTTTTTGTGGATGGGTATAATTTGTATGAATAAAATGTATAATAGTAATATTTATAATTACTAAATTGGGTAATTTTGTATACATTTATTTAAATTTGCATCGGGACACTTCTGGGGGGATTCTGGTAAGATGCCGGCAAAGTCGGCTGAATTCAAGTAGACGGAAATGGCCCAATGTACTTGGGCCGAATCTGGGCAGTCATTCATTTTGATTCCGGGCCGAGTCCAACACCCGATTTCAGGCCGATTCAATCAGTTCCGGCCCCCCGGAAGAGGGCTGCTTCTGGGCCGATTCCTCATTGCTAGCTAGGTATATATGGCTAATTAAGCAGCCCATATATGTCAGAGCACTTGTAGACTAGCACAGGACAGCAGCGCCACAGATGAAAGGAGAAACTAGTGATAAAACCTGAGTTAGTAAATAGACTATCTTTGGTAGAGCGTGAGCGGCTCGCCTCGGGATCCCTGTGGCTCAGTTGGTAGAGCATGGTGTTTGCAACGCCAGCATGGTGTGTGCAACGCCAGGGTTGTGGGTTCGATTCCCACGGGGGGCCAGTACAAAAAAAAAATGCATGAAATGAAATGTATGCATTCACTACTGTAAGTCGCTCTGGAGTGTCTGCTAAATGACTAAAATGTAAAATGTAATGTAAATGCTTCCTCATTACAGTCAAACAAACTGTGAGATTGAGATTTTTTTCATGAAAGTAATATAAAGAGTATTATAAACTGGGTGGTTCGAGCCCTGAATTGGCTGAAAGCTGTGGTATATCAGACCGTTTACCATGGGTATGACAACAAAATTACTATTTACTGTTCTAATTCCGTCGGTAACCAGTTTATAATAGCATTAAGGCACCTCAGGAGTTTGTGGTATATGGCCAATATACCACAGCTAAGGGCTGTATCCAGGCATTGCGTCGTGCCTAAGCACAGCCCTAAGCTGTGGTATATTGGCCATATAACACACCCACTTTTGCCTTATTGCTTAAATATAACGAGTTACTTTCCTCAAAAAGTAATATTGTAAAGTTGCTTTTGTTAACCAATATGTAATATATTACTTTCCCAAGTACCTAATCCCAACACTTGTAGTGTATTACAGCACCTTTAGTTTTTGTTTAGTTTATTAATTCGACCATTTAAAAAAAACAAGCACACATAAAACTTTAAAAAATCCATACATGCACATGAGTTAACCTCTCTGGGGTATGTGGGATGGTAGCGTCCCACTCGCCAACAACCAGTGAAATAGCAGAGCGCCAAATTCAAAACAACAAATATCTCATAATTCAAATTTCTCACACATACAAGTATTATACACCATTTTAAAGATACACTTCTCGTTAATCCAACCACAGTGTCCGATTTCAAAAAGGCTTTATGGCGAAAGCATAGCATTAGATTACGTTAGGACAGCACCTAGACAAGAAAAACCACACAGCCATTTTCCAAGCAAGGAGAGGCGTCACAAAAACCAGAAATACAGCTAAAATGAATCACTAACCTTTGATGATCTTCATCAGATGGTACTCATAGGACTTCATGTTACACAATACATGTATGTTTTGCTCGATAAAGTTCATATTTATATCCAAAAACCCCATTTTACATTGGCGTGTAATGTTTAGAAATGTTTTGCCTCCAAAACCCCCGGTGAATGAGCACATCAATTTACAGAAATACTCATCATAAACGTTGATAAAATATACAACTGTTATGCATAGAATTAAAGATATACTTCTCCTTAATGCACCGCATTAAGGAGCACACTTTGCAATAATCTGAGTACAGCACTCAGACACCAAAACAAGCCATACAGATACCCGCCATGTTGTGGAGTCAACAGAGGTCAGAAATAGCATTATAAATATTCACTTACCTTTGATGATCTTCATCGGAATGCACTCCCAGGCATCCCAGTTCCACAATAAATGTTTGTTTTGTTCGATAAAGTTAATCTTTATGTCCAAATACCTCCATTTTGTTCGCGCGTTATGTTCACTATTCCAAATGCAGAAGGTGCGCACACTAAAGTCCAGACGAAAAGTTAAAAAAGTTATATTATAGTTTGTAGAAACATGTCAAACGATGTGTAGAATCAATCTTTAGGATGTTTTTATCATAAATCTTAAAAAATATTCCAACTGGACAATTCCTTTGTCTTCATAAAGGAAAGAGAACTGACCTCGTGCTCATGGCCGCGCGCGTAAATAAAATAATGGCCGACTGCCAGACACCTGACTCAATCAGCTCTTATTCTCCCCCCATTCACAGTAGAAGCCTGAAACAATGTTCTAAAGACTGTTGACATCTAGTGGAAGCCTAAGGAAGTGATAGGCAATCACTTGAAAAACTACAAACCTCAGATTTCCACACTTCCTGGTTGAATTTTTCTCATGTTTTGCCTGCCATATGAGTTCTGTTACACTCATAGACATCATTCAAACAGTTTTAGAAACGTCAGAGTGTTTTCTATCCAAATCTCCTAATTATATGCATATTCTAGCTTTTGGGCCTGAGTAGCAGGCAGTTTACTCTGGGCACGCTTTTCATCCAGATGTCAAAATACTGCCCCCTACCCAAGAGAGGTTAAATCATGCACAATACAGTCTGGAACTTATTTCCATTGTTAAATCATGAAGGATAACACACAATACAGTCTGGGACTTATTTCCATTGTGATCCTCTTGAGACAAGATGTCTAGTCAAGATCCGACAATGGCTGAACACAGTATGACAGTGAGATAATAAAACATAAAAACAAAGAAGAAGAACATCTATTTCATCATTTCAGTTACATCGTAGGGATCATTCATAGGGGCACAGAAGACATCAAACCGTTTTCTACTTTATTTTTAAAGCTGCCCAGAGAGGACGTTGTTTTTATGGGCAGAGGCGCATTGCAGCACGATAGAAACACAGAAGGTTAGATGTAATTCAAAATACAGAGTAGCAACATATTCGTCATTATTTTGAATGTACATTACAGTAATATGTCTGCACTGATAAATGACAACGCTTCCTCTGAGCATTCTCTAACAATGATCCTAACTAAAGGCCTTAGAAGTGAGAAATCCACTTATCTAACAGATGTTTAAAAAACTAGGTTTTTTTAAACACATGTATCCTGCATACAAGCTTGCATGCAGGGCTCAGCTAGACTTGAATCATAAGTACTGGGGGAAAGATCCTTACTCATGATCAAATTGTAAATTGGACAGTTTTGACATGATAAAAGTGTTCAGCTAAGTGTGTACTATCTATGATCTAAATATATTGCCTCAACGAACTCCTACTGTAGATGCATTGTGCAAGACAGACATTTCTTCACAACAGACAACAATGGTTCAGACAGCAGCATTTCAAATAAATAAATGAAGACACCATAGTGCTATGATCTTCCATGTCGTAAGCACTTCACGTGTGTGTAAAATGTGCAGTAGCAGCAAAGGTCAGTAAAATACTGACTTTAAATAGGCTCCCGTTGTGCCTTTACTTCAGGGCCAGTGTGGCTATTTTCAAAGCACATTTCTGACCAACACAGAAAGCCTCCACATTTCTGACCAACACAGAAAGCCTCCACATTTCTGACCAACACAGAAATCCTCCACATTTCTGACCAACACAGAAAGCCTCCAACAAAGCGCCACTGCTGAGCAGCAACAACAAAACATCTAAAACAAAAGTATTCAATGTCATTTAAATACACCATCCTGGCACCCTCAGCTCTGACCTGCAAACGATCCACCTGATAAATAATGTAATATTTATCATATTGTAAAGTTATATTCTCAGCGCCACCCAGAAGCTCCTCGACCCGTTTCAGTTTGCCTATCAGCCCAGCACAGGAGTTGATGATGCCATTCTTACTCTCCTCAACATGGTCTGTAGACATCTAGAGGGTGCCAAATCCCATTTCAGGGTTCTGTTTGTTGACTTTTCTTCTGCCTCCAGCCTTACATTCTGGCACAGAGACTCATAAGGGACTTCTCCTTAGATGGGGGGCTGGTTTTGTGGCTGTTGGACTTCCTGAGCCAGCGGTCACAGCGGGTCAAAGTAGGTCCCCATGTGTCGGACATACGCAACAACAACACAAGTTCTCCTCAGGGATGTGTTTTGTCCCCACTCCTGTACATATTGTATACTAATAGTTGTACTAGTTTCCATCCTGACAGACACCTCGTTAAGTTCGCTGATGACACTGCCTCGATCAGCCTTTTGCACGATGACGAAGAACACTATGGCCCGGTCCTACATTACTTTGTAGAGTGGTGTGACCAATCACACTTCCTCAATACCAACAAGACCAAAGAGATGTGCATAGACTTCAGGAAGTGTACAACACCTTCCTCTGCAACATCTATCAGAGGTCAGAACATAGAGATTGTAGAGGAATAGAGATATCTGGGTGTCCTCTTGAATAATAAGCTTCAGTGGAGTAAATGTACAGACCTGATCTACAAAAAGAGTCAACAAAGACTGTACTTTCTCAAAAAGCTGGGATATTTTAATGTTGACTGTCCTATCACAAAATCATTTTTGACCCGGACCTTGAACTACTCCCCCCTGGGTGCAGGTATAGGGGACCCTTCGGCAGGAAAAACACAACTAGACAATCATTTGTGCTGGTGTGATATCCCTCTTAAATAGCTTGGGCTAATGTTCCTATCGACCCAGTAAGGCTAGCAGGCAAGTCTCTATTTATTGGTATGTAACTGTTATGAAAGTTGTATTGTCCATTTTTTTTCTATTTAAACGCCACTTTAAACGTGTACATGACACTGCAACAACCCTTCCCCACGGGGACAATAAAGTCAGTAAAGTAGAGTAAGTAGGACAGAAAAGTACCGATGCTTGTATCAAAGTAACAATAACACGTGATTGATGACGTTTTGCATCTTCAGACACCACACTACCATCTGACAACTGTAGGAACTGCTGGACAAAGAGCGCCGACCTGCTGCTAAACAGGTGGAAAGTTGGCTCTGGGCGTAGAGCCAAAGTGATATTAATTTAAACAGCTCTAGTTGTTATAGGCAATGATCAAATTAAGGATCCAAAGTTATTTGTTAATATGTCAAAGCGAGTTTAAAAAGTTTAATTGAAGTTTAATTAAATTCAAAAGGTGACCGACAGTTACACGTGATAAAAGCTTTGTTGGATCCCACTGTGCCTTTCAAAACATCAACCTGCGCTGGGCACCACTTCCAAACTTACTCTAGATAGTCTTTCAAAACATCAACCAGTGCTGGACACCACTTCCAAACTTACTCTAGATAGTCTTTCAAAACATCAACCAGCGCTGGACACCACTTCCAAACTTACTCTAGATAGTCTTTCAAAACATCAACCAGTGCTGGACACCACTTCCAAACTTACTCTAGATAGTCTTTCAAAACATCAACCTGCGCTGGACACCACTTCCAAACTTACTCTAGATAGTCTTCACTTACTTTCACTTGACAGGTGGCTAAGCCTGTAAAGCAGTGGTGAGTGAGATTCTCCCCCTGTGGATTACCATCCGCTGTGGTTCCTGAACGGTAGCCCAGGAGATAGGGTCGAGAATTAGGAATCCTCTAGACACCATAGGCACAGGATTAAATCCTGGCTAAATTTGGAAAATTATTTTATTTGAAACCACACGAGCTGGACATTGTTGTTCAAATAATTTGTTTTATTTAGTCAAACCTATGGTAATCTTTTGTCTTCAGCATCCTACATAGTACCACGGATGCATAGTTTTTGAGAAAATAGTGAACTGGGAAGGCAAAAAAGAACAGCAGGATGTGAACCCCACATTCAACCTACATTTTGTTTATTAAAGCTCACACCTATCCATTGCACTAGGTGATTGGCAAGTGATGTAGGTGGTGAGAACATAGTTCGCTTGAGAGGAGTGGCCTTTTTTTTTTTTACAACAACACAATATGAAGTTGGAATTATCATTATGTATGTTCATGAAGTCTACTATTGCAATAAAATGTTTGTCATTTGAGACTCCTTGGCGAGAACCAAGTGAGAGATAATTGTTTTAGTTCCGATGTGCATTAGATATATTGTTGTTGTTGTTGATTTGTCTGGTTTCTGTTGTTTATAGTAGTATATGTCATCTGAATCAACCAGTAGGTAGGTGAACTCAGTACCAAAGCCTTCATTACAATTATCTCTTAAAGAACAAGAGCTTTGTGCTGAAGGAATTGGATAAAATTACATTTTGGTCAATAGAGATGAAAATTATAAATATAGACACAAATCTTTATGCCCTGAATTGGATTTGCATAAACATGAACAAAATGCATAGAATTTACAAAACAATACTAAAGTAAAGCCAAATGGAGATGGTCAATTTGGAGCCACAACAAGCTGCTTCCTCATTCCATTTGTTTGGATGATACTTCACTGGAGCCCAAAGCTTTGAGTTCGTATGCAAATGACACATCAATTACATTATGCATTACTTATGCACAAGGCTGACCATCTGACCTGACAAGGAGAGACTCCTAGTGGTGTGTGCTATGTATAATATTTCTGCATTTGCATTCATTAGCAGAGGGAACAAAATATGTTATGTTCTAAGAGAGATTGAATGGTTTACAAAGTCCTTGCCATTTATTACAGTTGTATATAGAAACAGATAAAGTTACGTTTTTCAAATTTTAGTGGCAACATGGATTACGCAACAGATGACAAAAGTAGTTTTGGAAGAAGTAACAGTGATGCTGCAAAGAGCGTTTCATGTTAATTAAAACAGTGTGTCGGATCCAATTTTTAAACTGCCACTGCTGGCCTTGCAATACACTTCCTGCCATCTCTGTATAGGCACATAGAGCGTGTCTCAGCAGCTGTGGAATCGTCTCACACCAGAGAGCAAACCAGCTTTATCGCCCACTGAGCAGCATCCCAGCTAACAATATTAAGGAGAGGCAACGTTTTTGTAATGTTAACCGTCATTTTCCGAGTGTCCAGTTTTCCATTAGTTGGGGGAACATTATATCTATGTTAACAAAAACCTTCTAAAAACCTTTTTAACATGTTTTGGTGTTAAAGTTAGGAGAACATTCCCTTAATGTCAAGCAGAACTTCTCTAGAATGTGGTTGCAATGTTTTCAGAATATACTAAATGAATGTTCTAGAAGCATTTCATGGGACATTGCAAGAACATTCATGTGTCTAGTTCTCTGAGAGTTAGGAAAATATTCCATCAACGTCACATCAAACATACACAAAACATGGTTGCCATGTTCTCAGAATATAAGATATTAATGTTCTAGACATGTTTCACGGGAACGCTGCAAGAACATTTCTGTGTATCAGTTGTCAGGAGGTCGCCTGATGGTCCAAAAGAAATGTTCTTCATCCCAACAACAACAAAAATGAATTACACATCACACCTTGTTGCTGTTGTCAAGCCAATCAAGGCCCTGATTGGTGAACCACAAATCTATTCACAGCTCCTTTTGTATGTTGGTGAGGTTAGGGAAACTCTCACACAAACTATGCTTTTAACATGAAATGCTCTCATTATTTTGAGTTAATCAAGGAGAAAGAGAACAACATTTTTGTCAAATGCAAACTCTACAAAGGCAGCATTGTTCTCTTTGCCAGAAACATCACATCAAACCCCAAAAAGCATCTGGAGGTTGAGCACAAAGGCACAAAGTTGGAAAACAAAGTCCCAGAAATGCATGAAAGAGGAGAAATCTACACACATTATGATAATAAGTATTCCAACAACATTCAAAACGGTATTATTAACATATAGTGAGAGTAGGGTGACTCCCCTAGCAGGTCTCAAACCCAGGCCACCAGCATCCATGACCCTAACCACTGTCCCAATAAGGGATATCTCCAGGCCACCAGCATCCATGACTAACACCCTAACCACTGTCCCAATAAGGGATATCTCCAGGCCACCAGCATCCATGACTAACACCCTAAACACTGTCCCAATAAGGGATATCTCCAGGCCACCAGCGTCCATGACTAACACCCTAACCACTGTCCCAATAAGGGATATCTCCAGGTCACCAGCATCCATGACTAACACCCTAACCACTGTCCCAATAAGGGATATCTCCAGGCCACCAGCATCCATGACTAACACCCTAACCACTGTCCCAATAAGGGATATCTCCAGGGCACCAGCATCCATGACTAACAGCCTAACCACTGTCCCAATAAGGGATATCTCCAGGCCACCAGCATCCATGACTAACACCCTAACCACTGTCCCAATAAGGGATATCTCTAGGCCACCAGCATCCATGACTAACACCCTAACCACTGTCCCAATAAGGGATATCTCCAGGCCACCAGCATCCATTACTAACACCCTAACCACTGTCCCAATAAGGGATATTTCCAGGTCACCAGCGTCCATGACTAACACCCTAACCACTGTCCCAATAAGGGATATCTCCAGGCCACCAGCGTCCATGACTAACACCCTAACCACTGTCCCAATAAGGGATATCTCCAGGCCACCAGCATCCATGACTAACACCCTAACCACTGTCCCAATAAGGGATATCTCCAGGGCACCAGCATCCATGACTAACAGCCTAACCACTGTCCCAATAAGGGATATCTCCAGGCCACCAGCATCCATTACTAACACCCTAACCACTGTCCCAATAAGGGATATCTCCAGGCCACCGGCATCCATGACTAACACCCTAACCACCCCTCTATACACCCCTCTATATAAACACATATCACAACAAACCCCGAACCACATAAAACAAATACCCCCCTGCCACGTCCTGACCAAACTACAATAACAAATAACCCCTTTACTGGTCAGGACGTGACAGGTGAGGACATCTTGAATAATAATTATAAAGTATAAATGAACATACACAATGTAATCATGTATGTCAAAGTGTGTTAAATATTTAAGTTGAAAACACAACGTTAAAAACACTGTTGGTGTGAGTATCTCTATCCTTGCCAACAGACAAAGACATATGAATGGATCAGCGGGTCACCAATCAGGGCATTGATATGCTCGGCAACAGTAACAAGACATTACGTATAATGACATATTTGTTTGATACAAATGTTCTTGCAACATTCCCATTGTCACAACATCCACAGAAGGTGGCGCCTCTCCTCGGTCGAGCGGCACTCGGCGGTCGTCGTCGCCGGCCTACTAGCTGCCACCGATCTGTGTTTCAGTGTCTGTTAGTTATGTCTGTTTTGTGATTGCACCTGTTTTGTGTTTGTCATTAGTGGGGGGGTATTTAGTCTGTCTGTGTTTAGCTAGGATTCGTGCGGGATTGTTCTTTGTTACGTGTGGTGTTACTTTTATTGTATAGGCATTAGGGTTGCCGGGCTGCGCCCCGTCTGCCTTTTGAGCGGAGCTTCGTTTAAGTCATTTTTGACTGTTATGCTCTCAGCCATATATGGATCTTGCCATTGGATTATTAAATTAAGTTTGTTCCAACGGACCTCAGTCTCCTGCGCTTGACTCACTCCTTAAACGGTTCATTCCGCTCGTGACACCCATAAAACTTGTCTAGAACATTCATATCTTATGTTCTGAGAACCATGTTCTGTGTATGTTTGGTGGGACTGTCACGGTTGTCTGAAGAATGGGACCAAGGCGCAGCGTGTGTATCGTTCCACATTTTATTTTAACTGTGAAACTATGCAAGACCTACAAATAAACTCATAAACAAAACAACAAACCGTGACGAAGAGGTGCAACATACACTTAGACAAAATAATCTCCCACAAAACCTAGTGGGAAAACCAACAACTTAAATATGATCCCCAATTAGAGACAACGATGACCAGCTGCCTCTAATTGGAGATCATCCAAAAAACAACAACATAGAAATACAGAAACTAGAACCCCACATAGAACTACAGAAACTAGACAAAACCCCAACAAAAAAAACAGAGAGGGTTAGGGTGGGTGTCTAATGTCGGTGGCGGCTCTGGTGCAGGACGAAGAACCTTCTCATCCCGCGGATCCTCCAGCATAAGAGGTGGCTCCGGTTCGGGGCATAGCCCCGCTCCGCCAGCTGATCCCTCCGCTTTCGTGTCACTGGACTGTGGATCATCGCCGGAGGCTCTGGACTGCAGACCGCCGCTAGAGACTCCGGACTGGGGGACGTCGCTGGAGGCTCCGGACTGGGGGCCGTCTCAGGAGGCTCCGGACTGGGGGCCGTCTCAGGAGGCTCCGGACTGGGGGCCGTCTCAGGAGGCTCCAGACTGTGGGCCGTCTCGGGAGGCTCCGGACTGTGGGCCGTCTCGGGAGGCTCCGGACTGTGGGCCGTCTCGGGAGGTTCCAGACTGTAAAACGTCGCCGGAAGCTTTGGACTGGGAACTGTCGCCGGAAGCTCTGGACTGGGAAGGCGCACTGGAGGCCTGATGCGTGGGGCTGGCACAGGTGGCACCAGACTGGTAACACGCACCACAGGGCGAGTGCCGGGAGCAGGAACAGGACACACCGGAATGGGCAGGCGCACTGGAGGCCTGATGCGTGGGGCTGGCACAGGTGGCGCCAGACTGGTAACACGCACCTCAGGGCGAGTGCGGAGAGCAGGAACAGGACACACTGGAATGGGCAGGCGCACTGGAGGCCTGATGCGTGGGGCTGGCGCCAGACTGGTGACACGCACTTCAGGGCGAGTACGAGGAGCAGGCACAGGGCGTACTGGGCTGTGGAGGTGCACTGGAGGTCTGGAGCGTAGGGCTGGCACAATCCGTCCTGGTTGGATGCTCACTTTAGCCCGGCAAGTGCGGGGCGCTGGCACAGGACACACTGGAGACAGCGTGCATATCACCGCAAAACATGGTGCCTGACAGGTCACACGCCCGCTCTGCAGCACTCTCAATGCCAACACCTCTCTCCGGAATCTTGCGTCGAGTTCCTCACTCATCTCCCTGACTGGCTCTGGTTCACACCTCAGCTCTCCACGGTAAGCACGAGGAGTTGGCTCAGGTCCCAAGCCTGACTCCACCAAACCCTTCCGTCGTTGTCGTGCTTGCCTTGATGGTATAACGCCTCGTAATATTGCCGTTCTGCTCTCGCTGCTTCAATCTCCTTCTTTGGACGGCGATACTCCCCGGGCCTTGTCCAGGGTCCTGCCCCATCCAGGATTTCCTCCCAGGTCCTGTCCTCCTGACCACGCTGCTTGGTCCGTTTTTGGTGGGAGATTCTGTCACGATTGTCTGAAGAATGGAACCAAGGCGCAGCGGGGGGGATCGTTCCACATTTTATTTTAACTGTGAAACTATACAAGACATACAAATAAACTCATAAAGAAAACAACAAACCATGAGGAAGAGGTGCAACATACACTTACACAAAATAACCTCCCACAAAACCTAGTGGGAAAACCAACAACTTAAATATGATCCTCAATTAGAGACAACAATGACCAGCTGCCTCTAATTGGAGATCATCCCAAAAAACAACATAGAAATACAGAAACTAAAACCCCACATAGAAATACAGAAACTAGACAAAACCCCCAACATAGAAAAAAGAAACTAGAACCAACATAGAAAGAAATAAACTAGACAAAACCCCCTGTCACGCCCTGACCTACTCTACCATAGAAAATAAACGCTTTCTATGGTCAGAATGTGACTGGGACATTGATGGAATATTCTCCTAACCCACAGAAAACCGGACACATGAATGTTCATTCAACGTTCCAATGAAACATGTCTAGGTCATTAATATCTTAAATTCTGAGAACATGGTAACCACGTTCTGGATAAGTTATATTTGACAAATAAGAGAATGGTCTATTGGAAACATTGCTTGCACATCATGGGAACATTCCTATGAAAACATTAGCTAATGGCCTAATGAGACTCTTAAGGGAACATTCTTCAAAGTTATGGGAATGCTTGTTGTTAGCTGGGACTAACCTGCAGATAGACTAGAGAGAGAGACAAAAGCTGTGCTCTATCTGCGTAGTGTTAGCGACGCATCACGCCACTGCAGCAGTGCAGATAAGCAAGTGAAACGTTAGGATTGGCAGGGAATGCAGCCTGGGCTTCTATCAGCCCCTTTTTCTGCTGGTCTCACAGATCTGCCTATCACAGCTTCTCTCAAATGTCGCACAAACGCAAATTACATTCCCGCAGTCTCTATTTGTGTACAGTGTACATTTTTGAACACCTGTATGCAGTCATTGTTCAAGTGGATCTTGGTACTTATATAGACCCTGTCTAGCTTAAGATGATGAGCTTTTGTTGTGAAACGATAGATTTATCTTCTTTTTTACAATAGCAAACATATGTGTGAGATGGCAAGGCAGGAAGACAAGGGTTAATCTAATCACCCCCCCTGGGACTGCACTGTGGGATGGAGTCAGTAGGATGAGGAACTACCCACCACCCACTCTCCCCCCGGGACTGCACTGTGGGATGGAGTCAGTAGGATGAGGAACTACCCACCACCCACTCTCCCCCTGGGACTGCACTGTGGGATGCAGTCAGTCAGAAGAGGAGCCAAGGAACTCGATTCCAGTTCTAGAGTCACGGGGAGAACAAAGAATAAAACACATCACATAGCTACATACATCAAAAAGTCTAACGTACAAGTAAAACCTTTTACAGTCATCTTGTAGTCTGTGAGAGCAATCACACTGTACTACTTAGACCTTAAGGGGAACCATGTCTTGTCGTATAGTTACCAAACTATGCTCTGGAGTCTAGTCTTGAGGTGTCACAATACTGAGCAGGACTATGTTGCTTCTCTAGCCCAGGGCCCGGTTCCATAAAGCATCTAATTAAGTTAATTTCCCCCTTATCTTTTGACTTAAAGTTTCCTTAACTTTGAAACATTTTATGGTAAATTTCCTCCTTAAATTAAGTGAAAAAGTTAAGGGTTCCCTATGAGGTCTTTTGCTTCATTCAGTATGGATATCAATGTAAACAGCATTTGTGGAGGTGAATGTTGCTTTCTTCTGCCCTGGTTTCAAAAGGAAAACATCAACCAGCAAGCTAGCTAGGTAGCTAAACATTGGAAGGTGCACAATCCATAGCTACAAAGCTAACTGGCTAGCTAGCTACCTACGTTGTAAGTTAGCTTGACGTGCTAGAATGTAATAGAAAGAAATTTAGAGAAATGTAACTAAATTAAATGTTTTATTATCTTCTTAATCAATTTGTTTCTCCTGTCTTGAATGTAGAAGTTTTATTTGGCGATCTCCCAAAATAAATGCGATCTCTTTGATGAGACACACTCATTCAGCGAATCAGGTCGTCTCCATGGTAACCAGAGACTCTTTCTGCATTACATGCCTTCAAACTACTGTAAAACTCGTAAATTATTCCCTTACCTAAGGACATGTTTGACTGGCTCTATGCAACGCCCTTAAACAATTCCAATAGGTAAAGGGAAATTATACCAAACACCCCGAGCTCTGGCTTCAGCGTCATTTCCTGAAAAGTACATATGTAATGTAACCCCACGTACACACATATAACACAGACACAGAGTCACTGACATTAAGATTGGAGTGAAGTTTCCTAAAAGGCTTAAATAACCACCGACTGTGCAGTGCTGCATCCAAGCAACAGGTGGGGCTCTCAGATCTGTCATGAAGAAGTCAGCAACCTTGAGTTCCTTGTCCAAGACTGAAGTGCTAAGACTAGCTAAATAAATCCATGGAGCATTTGTCCCGCTGCATGAACATCTCACCAGGAAACATTTTTACTCAATGAAACTATCTTTGGTCAAAGAAGCCCTTCGGTGCAGATCATATACCGTGTAAAATGAAGATAAGCAAGCAAGTTACACATTATGTAATTATATTTGTTCATCTTCGGGTCATGCCCTTCAGTCTGCGGCCTTTGTCCTGGGCACATACACTTCTCCGACCAGACTCTGCATCATTAAACAGTTAACATATCCTTCTAGCTGCATCTGTTTCTGATGGCACTGAAGATGAGTGAAGGTCACAGTTGAGTGGCTGCAAATTGAAGAGGTACACGCACCAGGGGCTCATTTCCCATAGGAGACCATTGCAGTCATATATGCCCATCCAAGCACAAAATGTGCATTGAGGATATACAGTTTACAGAGTACAGCTTACACATCTAGAGGAGCTTCTGGCAGAATAACAAACAATATATTTAACAGCTAAGAATTACAAATAATACTGTAGATTTAACAGCTAAAAATACCAAATAATACTGTAGATTTAACAGCTTAGAATACCAAACTCAAACGCATCCACAGATGTTATAGGACAATATATCATACCATATACAGTATAGTATATGTTAGAGACAAAATAGTAAAGCAAACTTTAATATGGACTAGTCTGACTATACACCATTTCAATGAATGTCATCCTGAACCGAGATAGGCTACATCTAACAAGTATCCACAACATATCCACAAAGACTAAATAACAGCTAGGCTACTTGAAAAATATCTACAATAACACTTGCAGAGATGCTTGAGCTTGACATCAGTCCAACTGTGCTCTTACCAGTGTATTGTGAGACTATGTGACGTCAAGCCTACTGTATAGTTTAACCTGCTCAAGAGGTTCCACTTGTAAAGACAAAGAAATGTGAGAGAATGATGACCAGTACCTGAATGAGAGCTATACATGTAGACAAACTTGGTCCATTTGTAGTGCTGGATCAGGGCAATGAGGGGCTCCTGAAGCTCCGGTCTCAGCTGGATGACAAACTGGTTGTTGGTTTCAATTGGGAAACTGGGTGTCACAAAGCAGACGTGGAGAGCCCCGCAGAACGACATGAGCATGTTCATGGTCTTCCTGTCATACAATCCAATGATGGCATAGACTCCTTTGGAAAACTGTGAACAAACTGTGGAGAGGAAAAGTAAAGGAAAGGTGAACATGTTAGGTTTATGAGAGTTTCTGTTTATGCTGGTATTAAACCTTGGGTTGTACGGGCCTATTGCAACTTTCTGCCCTGTTTCTACAAAAGTACATCAGACCGGTCTGGAGAGGGTGGGAGAACATGGAAAGATGAGAGCTCTGAAGGGTCACCCATCACAGCTCAACAACAGGGGGAAGACAATTGTTGATAAAGTGCTGGGGGTAAACAAGTTTCATTTTAAAACACATTTTGTATAATAAAACATGCAAACTGGATCAATAAATGAATAGATAAATAATTCAATAAGTACATAATTGGAAATCACACCAAGGGATGAAGGGATTAAGTGGTACAAAGATAAGTGCTATGTTAAAGTGCTTGATATAATACAATTAAATATAAAAAACGACAAAACCAGATTGAGCAAATAAACACATTGTTTTTTATTGAACTTCCTCCTCATGTCGGTGGCCCCTCCGGCTCTCTTAATTAGGCCCTCACTAACTCCCACTGTCAATGCTTTATCCTCCTCTTTACCATTCATACCAAGTGGAGCTAAGGTCTTACATGTTGCTATCCACCTGGATTAGGGTTAGGGTTGGGGTTGGGGTAGGGTTAGGGTTAGGGTTAGGGTTGGGGTAGGGTTGGGGTAGGGTTAGGGTAGTTTTGGGGTAGGGTTAGGGTTGGGGTAGGGTTAGGGTAGGGTTAGGGTAAGGGTAGTGTTAGGGTAGGGTTAGGGTAGTTTTGGGGTAGGGTTAGGGTTGGGTTAGAGTAAGGGTAGGGTTAGGGTAGTGTTAGGGTAGGGTTAGGGTTAGGGTAGGGTTAGGGTAGGGTTAGGGTTAGGGTAGGGTTAGGGTTAGGGTAGTGTTAGGGTAGGGTTAGGGTTAGGGTAGGGTTAGGGTAGGGTTTGGGGTTGGGGTAGGGGGAGGGTTTGGGGTAGGGTAGGGTTAGGGTTGGGTTAGGGTTATGGTTAGGGTAGGGTTAGGGTAGTTTTGGGGTAGGGTTGGGGTTGGGGTAGGGTTAGGGTAGTTTTGGGGTAGGGTTAGGGTTGGGGTAGGGTTAGGGTAGGGTTAGGGTAGTTTTGGGGTAGGGTTAGGGTTGGGGTAGGGTTAGGGTAGGGTAGGGTAAGGGTAGTGTTAGGGTAGGGTTAGGGTTGGGTTAGAGTAAGGGTAGTGTTAGGGTAGTGTTAGGGTAGGGTTAGGGTTGGGGTTAGGGTAGGGGTTGGGTTCGGGTTCGGGTAGGGTTAGGGTTATTGTTAGGGTAGGGTTAGGGTTATGGTTAGGGTAAGGTTAGGGTAGGGTTAGGGTAGGGTTAGGGTTATGGTTAGGGTAGTGTTAGAGTAAGGGTAGGGTTAGGGTAGGGTTAGGGTTATGGTTAGGGTAGTGTTAGAGTAAGGGTAGTGTTAGGGTAGGGTTAGGTTAGGGGTAGGGTTAGGGTAGGGTTAGGGTAGGGTTAGGGTAGGGTTAGGGTAGGGTTAGGGTAGGGGTAGGGTTAGGGTAGGGTTAGGGTGGGGTTAGGTTAGGGTAGGGTTAGGGTAGGGTAGGGTTAGGGTAGGGTTACGGTAGGGGTAGGGTTAGGGTAGGGTTAGGGTGGGGTTAGGGTAGGGGTAGGGTTAGGGTGGGGTTAGGGTAGGGTTACGGTAGGGGTAGGGTTAGGGTAGGGTTAGGTTAGGGTTAGGGTAGGGGTAGGGTTAGGGTGGGGTTAGGTTAGGGTATGGTTAGGGTTAGGGTGGGGTTAGGTTAGGGTAGGGTTAGGGTAGGGTTAGGGTAGGGTTACGGTAGGGGTAGGGTTAGGGTAGGGTTAGGGTAGGGTTAGGGTAGGGTTAGGTGGAGAGGAAAAGGAAAGAGGAGGAGAGGTGAACATGTGATTTGATTTGATTGCCATAATGGGACCCATGTCGTCATTAAAGTTGTACTTTTGACTCGTCTCTTCATGGAACATTCTTCAAGTGTCTTGATTATCATCCAGGTACTTCCAGGTGCTTTTTGACAAACTTGAGTCAACTTTTTGGAGTGTAAGGGGGCAATTATTTTTCACACAGGGGAATTGAGTGTTGTATAACTTTGTTAATTAAATAAATAAAATAAGTATATCTTTTATTTGTTATTTGTAAACGCAGGTTCCCTTGATCTAATATTAGGTTTTGGTTGAAGATCTGATAACATTCAGTATAAAAAATATGCAAAAATCAAGAATATCAGAAAGGGGCAAATACTTTTTTGCACAGCACTGTATAAAACGGGTTATAAAAATAAATGCAGTGCTATTTGAATGAGAACAGTGAGAAGAGATGGGGTAATTGTCACATCAGGAATGCAACGCAGTGCCATGTTGGTGACAGCTATCTTTGCAACCATTCATTGATGCTCTTAATAAGGTGTTCTTTTTATCTCGTTCACGTCTCTATTTGTCTGTGTATATCTTTTCTTTCATTCCATAGTGAGGCTCAATCATTTCTGCACTGTCACTCATTGTGGCTTCTCTCTGCAAGTGGTTTGCTTGTTATCCGATAGAAGTCTATTGTAGGGATCTGAAAAGACAGGAGCTGCTGCCATAAAAATTATTTGATAAAGAACTGCAGCAAAGGTGCGGTATACACACTGTCTATATCAATAGAGATCGCTTTGATGTATATCACCTGCTAGCGAGTCATCTGCCTTTATTCATCTAGACATGGCTGTTTACCTGCTAGCGAGTCATCTGCCTTTATTCATCTAGACATGGCTGTTCACCTGCTAGCAAGTCAGCTGCCTTTATTCATCTAGACATGGCTGTTTACCTGCTAGCAAGTCACCTGCCTTTATTCATCTAGACATGGCTGTTTACCTGCTAGCGAGTCATCTGCCTTTATTCATCTAGACATGGCTGTTTACCTGCTAGCAAGTCACCTGCCTTTATTCATCTAGACATGGCTGTTTACCTGCTAGCGAGTCATCTGCCTTTATTCATCTAGACATGGCTGTTTACCTGCTAGCGAGTCATCTGCCTTTATTCATCTAGACATGGCTGTTTACCTGCTAGCGAGTCATCTGCCTTTATTCATCTAGACATGGCTGTTCACCTGCTAGCGAGTCATCTGCCTTTATTCATCTAGACATGGCTGTTTACCTGCTAGCGAGTCATCTGCCTTTATTCATCTAGACATGTCTGTTCAGTGAAGAAAGAAAACCAAAACAGTGATTCAAATCTACAAGAGGAAGACTTGATCTGGAGAACTGGTAAAAGTTTCTCTGTTGCACCTGTGTTTGCAGGGAGAACGCTTTGTTGTTGTTTGAACTTCAAAAATAAACCTAATTGGAATTACTCGTATTAAGCGGATTTGAATTTACATCTGTTTCTGATTAAACAGATGTAGGATCTTAATTTGAGACAGTTTGTTACAGCGTACATTTTTTCCTGCATCAACAGGAAATGTGAATTATTATGTGGATTATAATTAATGGATATTTTTTGCAGGGATTGTACATTTTTCTTAAGGGGAAATCAAGTCTGAAATTTCAAAGTGGAAATTACAAACTTGAGAAGCCTTTTTAAACCTCGAATGCACTACAAGTTTTACAATTTTTTGGTGATCAAATTAAGATTCCACATCTGTATTTTGTGCAGATTTTATTAGTCTTTACTGTGTATGCTATGTTGTTCCTATCTAAATCACAAGCACATTTATCCTTGTAACAGCCAGGGCCATTTGTCCTCCAATGGAAAAGATACCAGAAGTCTCTTTTATTATTTTCAAGATACACATCTTTCTCGCTAGGAGATACAAAGGCAATACAAGACTCGACAGTTCTTTTATATCCTTGTCCCCATGTACCTTTAATCTCTTTATCATTACCCTCCAGTGTATTTAAGTAGAGTATACTAGCTATAAAAAATTCCTCCCACTGGGCACACCACGTAATTTCAACGTGGAGAATTGGGTAACATTTGGTTTGATACGTTGATCAATGAGATTACAATCTATTTTCACCCACTCAAAAAGACAGTCAAATGTTTGTTGAATTCCCAATCTGTTACCACAATGCTTCAACCATCTAAAAGTACAACCAAATTCCAATGGAAAATCAATATCTGATTTTTGGTTTAGTTGTCAACTAAATGTGTTATCACTGTGCTTTCAAACATTTAAAAGCACAGCAAAGTTTAAATGGGAATACAATGTCAGATATTTGGTCAATTTATACAACACCTTAAAAGTGTTATGACTGTGCTTCATCTAATAGCAAAACCAAATAACCCTGGATTGCAATTTAGATTTTTTAAATACAGTTGAAGTCGGAAGTTTACTTACACTTAGGTTGGAGTCATTAAAACTTGTTTTTCAACCACTCCGCAAATTTCTTGTGAACAAACTATCGTTTTGGCAAGTTGGTTAGGACATCTACTTTGTGCATGACACAAATAATCTTTCCAACAATTGTTTACAGACAGATTATTTCACTTATAATTTACTGTATCACAATTCCAGTGGTTCAGAAGTGTACATACACTAAGTTGACTGTGCCTTTAAACAGCTTGGAAAATTCCAGAAAATGATGTCATGGCTTTAGAAGCTTCTGATAGGCTAATTGACATCATTTGAGTCAATTTGTCACGTCCTGACCAGCAGATGGAGCTATTGTATTAGTTTTGGGGTCAGGACGTGGCAGTTTTGTGTGTGTGAATGTTTGTGTTGGTGATTGGGACTTCCAATTGAAGGCAGGTGTGTTGAGTTGCCTTTGATTGGAAGTCCTATATAGGTGTGTGTGTTTTTCTTTGGGGTGGTGGGTAGTTGTTTTTGCACTGCGTTTAATAGCCTGCAGAACTGTTGCACTGTTGTGAGTATCTCTTATTGTTTTGTCAAGTGGATGCTTTACTCCTTTTTTGTAATTAAAATATGAGTATCCATATTCCCGCGGCGTCTTGGTCCTCTTCTCTCCAGTACGACATTTTCTGCGACGAGTACGACATTTTTTGTGACACAATTGGAGGTGTACCTGTGTATGTATTTCAAGGCCTACCTTCAAACGCAGTGCCTCTTTGCTTGACATCATGGGAAAATCAAAAGAAATTAGCTCAAGACCTCAGAATTTTTTTTAGACCTCCAGAAGTCTGATTCATCCTTGGGAGCAATTTCCAAGCACCTGAAGGTACCACGTTCATCTGTACAAACAATAGTACCCAAGTATAAACACCATGGGAACACGCAGCCGTCATACCGCTCAGGAAGGAGACACGTTCTGTCTCCTAGAGATGAATGTACTTTGGTGCGAAAAGTGCACATCAATCCCAGAACAACAGCAAAGGACCTTGTGAAGATGCTGGAGGAAATAGGTACAAAAGTATCTATATCCACAGTAAAAAAGTTTCCTATATCGACATAACCTGAAAGGCCGCTCAGCAAGGAAGAAGCCACTGCTCCAAAACCGCCATAAAAAAGGGAGACTACGGTTTGCAACTGCACCTGGGGACAAAGATCGTACTTTTTGGAGAAATGTCCTCTGGTCTGATGAAACAAAAATAGAACTGTTTGGCCATAATGACCATCGGTGTTCGGAGGAAAAAGGGGGAGGATTGCAAGCCGATGAACACCATCCCAACCGTGAAGCACGGGGGTGGCAGCATCATGTTGTGGGGGTGCTTTGCTGCAGGAGGGACTGGTGCACTTTACAAAATAGATGGCATCATGAGGCAGGAAAATTATGTGGATATATTGAAGCAACATCTCAAGACATCAGTCAGGAAGTTAAAGCTTGGTCGCAAATGGGTCTTCCAAATGGACAATGACCCCAAGCATACCTCCAAAGCTGTGGCAAAATGGCTTAAGGACAACGAAGTCAAGGTATTGTAATGGCCATCACAAAGCCCTGACCTCAATCCTATAGAAAATGTGTGGGCAGAACTGAAAAAGCGTGTGCGAGCAAGGAGGCCTACAAACCTGACTCAGGTACACCAGCTCTGTCAGGAGGAATGGGCCGAAATTCACCCAAATTATTGTGGGAAGCTTGTGGAAGGCTACCCGAAACGTTTGGCCCAAGTTAAACAATTTAAAGGCAATGCTTCCAAATACTAATTGAGTGTATGTAAACTTCTGACCCACTGGGAATGTGATGAAAGAAACAAAAGCTGAAATAAATAATTCTCTCTACTATTATTCTGACATTTCACTTCTTAAAATAAAGTTGTTATCCTAACTTAACTAAAACAGGGAATTATTACTAGGATTAAATGTCAGGAATTGTGAAAAACTGAGTTTAAATGTATTTGGCTAAGGTGTATGTTAATTTCCGACTTCAACTGTACTTGATGCATGTGGTTGGTCATTGCAATTTGAGATTCTGCACAGATGATTGTAGCATTTGTGAAGATCTCCACAGACCTAGGACATTTGCATGCCATCTTGAACATGCACACTTTCTATGACTTCATAAGAAGACATTTATTGTTACAGTAACCTCAAAATGTGGCCAAGGATGTGTTACTCATTTTAAAGTTGAATAAATACACTGAGTGTTCAAAACATTATGAACACCTCCCTAATATTACATTTCTCCCCTTTTGCCCTCAGAACAGCCTCAATTCAATGCCTTCCACGGGAATGCTGGTCCATGTTTACTCCAATGCTTCCCACAGTTGTATCAGGTTGGCTGGATGTCCTTTGGATGGTGGACCATTCTTGATACAAATGGGAAACTGTCGAGTGTGAAAAATCCGGCAACGTTGCAGTTCTCTACATAAATTGGTACGCCTGGCACCTACTACCATACCCTGTTCAAAGGCACTTAAATATTTTGTCTTGCCTATTCACCCTCTGAATGGCACACATACACAATCCATGTCTCAATCGTCTCAAGGCTTAAAAATCGTTCTTTAACCTGTCTCCTCCCTTGAAGTGGATTTAACAAGTGACATCAATAAGCGATCATAGCTTTCACCTGGATTCACCTGGTCAGTCTATGTCATGGAAAGAGCAGGTGTTCTTATTGTTTTGTATATTCAGAATATATGTTTTGTCTATTTTTAGTTTAATCCTGGACTGAATTTAAACAATAGATGTTGATTACTTCCCAAATGCCAAATTGGCCTAAATAGCCCCATTGATGATATATAATTGATAAAGTATGATTATATTTAATTTGCTCTGTTCAACTTACCCTTTGGAATGACTTTGACATGAATAGTGAATCCAGTAAGTGGAGGTTCTCAACACTCATTCTCACAATAGCACATTGGTAAGTCAGTGGCAAATATCAAAGCTGGGCTTGTTTAAAATCCTGGATGGGAGACTAAAAGGATAGCTGTAGATAAATCAACTCTCCAGCAGGAGGTGCTGCTCAGCTTATTGTTATTTGGGGATTTTAGTGGAAATTACGTTGATGATTTGACGTTGTTTCAAAGGTACACATTCAAGATATTTTACACAAGGTTTGTCTATGTTGAAAATTGGTTAACATGATGACATAATCATGTGGTTGACATTTCACAAAACAACAGTTCTGATGTATTTTTCACGGGTAGATTCCACGTCACAATGCGTTGACAAACGACATTGAAACAATGTTGATTTAACCAGTTTGTGCCCAGTGGGCTATTCATGATAACGGACCTTGGATTGTGCTCCATGGAGATTGTTTGCACCACTGCCTGCACTCAGCAGTGAGAAAAAGAGCTTTTTCTCCTGTTTTTTTTTGTTGTTGTTGGGAGATGCAGAACGCTCCGAAAGTGAATGATCCTCTCTGATTCTCTGGCTCCCTAGTGAAAACCAGCTGAGGGCAGCTGAGGCTCTCTCGTCTGGCAGCCTGCTCTCTAGCTGGTGAGATTTGCTTTGGTTACAGAGAGGATCAAATAAAGACTGTCCGTCCAGTTGGGACAGTCTTACGCAACCTTATCTTTGCCCGAAGCACGCCGTGTTGACAACAGTGATAATGCATATTGACTTTTAAGAGCATCGAGACAAGTCACTTTTCCAGGCTAGAACTGGAGCCAGACCTAATCATGAATCAGAGCCAGAGCTCGATACATTTCACTTCTTTGG
Source organism: Salmo trutta (assembly GCF_901001165.1). Taxonomy (NCBI): domain Eukaryota; kingdom Metazoa; phylum Chordata; class Actinopteri; order Salmoniformes; family Salmonidae; genus Salmo; species Salmo trutta. The sequence goes on along the minus strand of NC_042975.1, from coordinate 7,532,114 downwards.
CCTAAACTCACGCTCTTTACGTGAATTGAAGTAATGGTAATCCCCTCATGTTCTGCAGCCTTGGTACAAAAAATCTGATTTGTTACTGAGTTTATTGTGGTGAGATGTGGTGCTCTATCATTCTCACAACATATTAACCAAAGACACTGTCATTAGAGCCAGATTACACCAGACTATACCTACATTATCATTAGTGCCAGATTACACCATTTTATAGCTACACTATCATTAGAGTCAGATTACACCAGACTATAGCTACACTATCATTAGAGCCAGATTACATCAGACTACAGCTACATTATCATTAGAGCCAGATTACACTATTTTATAGCTACACTATCATTAGAGCCATATTACACCAGAATATAGCTACACTATCATTAGAGACAGATTACACCAGACTAGAGCTACACTATCATTAGAGCCAGACTACACCACACTATAGCTACATTATCATTAGAGACAGATTACACCAGGCTATAGTTACATTATCATTAGTGCCAAATAATACAAGACTATAGCTACACTATCATTAGCGGCAGATTACAGCATTATTTAGCTACACTGTCATTAGAGCATGATTACACCAGACTATTCCTACATTATCATTAGTGCCAGATTACACCATTTTATAGCTACACTATCATTAGAGCCAGATTACACCAGATTATAGCTACACTATCATTAGCGCCAGATTACACAATTTTATAGCTACATTATCATTAGAGCCAGATTACACCAGACTATAGCTACACTATCATTAGAGCCAGATTACACCAGACTATAGCTACACTATCATTAGCGCCAGATTACACCAGACTATAGCTACACTATCATTAGCGCCAGATTACACCAGACTATAGCTACACTATCATTAGAGCCAGATTACACCAGACTATAGCCACACTATCATTAGAGCCAGATTACACCAGACTAAAGCTACACTATCATTAGAGCCAGATTACACCAGACTATAGCTACACTATCATTAGCGCCAGATTACACCAGACTATAGCTACACTATCATTAGCGCCAGATTACACCAGACTATAGCTACACTATCATTAGAGCCAGATTACACCAGACTATAGCTACACTATCACTAGAGCCAGATTACACCAGACTATAGCTACACTATCATTAGCGCCAGATTACACCAGACTATAGCTACACTATCATTAGAGTAAGATTACACCAGACTATAGCTACACTATCATTAGAGCCAGATTACATCAGACTATAGCTACATTATCATTAGCGCCAGATTACACAATTTTATAGCTACACTATCATTAGAGCCAGATTACACCAGACTATAGCTACACTATCATTAGAGCCAGATTACACCAGACTATAGCTACACTATCATTAGAGCCAGATTACACAATTTTATAGCTACACTATCATTAGAGCCAGATTACACCACACTAAAGCTTCACTATAATTATAGCTAGATTACACTATTTTATAGCTACACTATCATTAGAGCCAGATTACACCAGAATATAGCTACACTATCATTAGAGACAGATTACACCAGACTAGAGCTACACTATCATTAGAGCCAGATTACACCAGACTATAGCTACATTATCATTAGAGACAGATTACACCAGGATATAGTTACATTATCATTAGTGCCAAATAATACCAGACTATAGCTACACTATCATTAGCGGCAGATTACACCATTATTTAGCTACACTGTCATTAGAGCCAGATTACACCAGACTATTCCTACATTATCATTAGTGCCAGATTACACCATTTTATAGCTACATTATCATTAGAGCCAGATTACACCAGACTATAGCTACACTATCATTAGAGCCAGATTACACCAGACTATAGCTACACTATCATTAGCGCCAGATTAGACCAGACTATAGCTACACTATCATTAGAGCCAGATTACACCAGACTATAGCTACACTATCATTAGAGCCAGATTACACCAGATTATAGCTACACTATCATTAGCGCCAGATTACACAATTTTATAGCTACACTATCATTAGAGCCAGATTACACCAGACTATAGCTACACTATCATTAGAGCCAGATTACACCACACTAAATCTTCACTATAATTAGAGCAAGATTACACCAGACTATAGCTACACTATCATTAGCGCCAGATTACACCAGACTATAGCTACACTATCATTAGAGCCAGATTACACAATTTTATAGCTACATTATCATTAGAGCCAGAATACACCAGACTATAGCTACACTATCATTAGAGCCAGATTACACCAGACTATAGCTACACTATCATTAGCGCCAGATTACACCAGACTGTAGCTACACTATCATTAGCGCCAGATTACACCAGACTATAGCTACACTATCATTAGAGCCAGATTACACCAGACTATAGCTACACTATCATTAGAGCCAGATTACATCAGACTATAGCTACATTATCATTAGAGCCAGATTACACAATTTCATAGCTACACTATCATTAGAGCCAGATTACACCACACTAAATCTTCACTATAATTAGAGCCAGATTACACCAGACTATAGCTACACTATCATTAGCGCCAGATTACACCAGACTATAGCTACACTATCATTAGAGCCAGATTACACCAGACTATAGCTACACTATCATTAGAGCCAGATTACACCAGATTATAGCTACACTATCATTAGCGCCAGATTACACAATTTTATAGCTACACTATCATTAGAGCCAGATTACACCAGACTATAGCTACACTATCATTAGAGCCAGATTACACCACACTAAATCTTCACTATAATTAGAGCAAGATTACACTAGACTATAGCTACACTATCATTAGCGCCAGATTACACCAGACTATAGCTACACTATCATTAGAGCCAGATTACACCAGACTATAGCTACACTATCATTAGAGCCAGATTACACCAGATTATAGCTACACTATCATTAGCGCCAGATTACACAATTTTATAGCTACACTATCATTAGCGCCAGATTACACCAGAATAAAGCTACATTATCATTAGAGCCAGATTACACCAGACTATAGCTACACTATCATTAGCGCCAGATTACACAATTTTATAGCTACACTATCATTAGTGCCAGATTACACCAGAATATAGCTACATTATCATTAGAGCCAGATTACACCAGACTATAGCTACACTATCATTAGAGCCAGATTACACCAGACTATAGCTACACTATCATTAGAGCCAGATTACACCAGACTATAGCTACACTATCATTAGCGCCAGATTACACCAGACTATAGCTACACTATCATTAGCGCTAGATTACACCAGACTATAGCAACACTATCATTAGAGCCAGATTACACCAGACTATAGCTACACTATCATTAGCGCCAGATTACACCGGACTATAGCTACACTATCATTAGAGCCAGATTACACAATTTTATAGCTACACTATCATTAGAGCCAGATTACACCACACTAAAGCTTCACTATAATTATAGCTAGATTACACTATTATATAGCTACACTATCATTAGAGACAGATTACACCAGAATATAGCTACACTATCATTAGAGACAGATTACACCAGACTAGAGCTACACTATCATTAGAGCCAGATTACACCAGACTATAGCTACATTATCATTAGAGACAGATTACACCAGGATATAGTTACATTATCATTAGTGCCAAATAATACCAGACTATAGCTACACTATCATTAGAGCCAGATTACACCAGACTATAGCTACACTATCATTAGAACCAGATTACACCAGACTATATTTACACTATCATTAGAGCCAGATTACATCAGACTATAGCTACATTATCATTAGAGCCAGATTACACAATTTTATAGCTACACTATCATTAGAGCCAGATTACACCACACTAAATCTTCACTATAATTAGAGCCAGATTACACCAGACTATAGCTACACTATCATTACTTCCAGATTACACCAGACTATAGCTACACTATCATTAGAGCCAGATTACTCCAGACTATAGCTACACTATCATTAGAGCCAGATTACACCAGATTATAGCTACACTATCATTAGCGCCAGATTACACAATTTTATAGCTACACTATCATTAGAGCCAGATTACACCAGACTATAGCTACACTATCATTAGAGCCAGATTACACCAGACTATAGCTACACTATCATTAGCGCCAGATTACACCAGACTATAGCTACACTATCATTAGCGCCAGATTACACCAGACTATAGCTACACTATCATTAGCGCCAGATTACACCAGACTATAGCAACACTATCATTAGAGCCAGATTACACCAGACTATAGCTACACTATCATTAGCGCCAGATTACACAATTTTATAGCTACACTATCATTAGAGCCAGATTACACCACACTAAAGCTTCACTATAATTATAGCTAGATTACACTATTTTATAGCTACACTATCATTAGAGACAGATTACACCAGAATATAGCTACACTATCATTAGAGACAGATTACACCAGACTAGAGCTACACTATCATTAGAGCCAGATTACACCAGACTATAGCTACATTATCATTAGAGACAGATTACACCAGGATATAGTTACATTATCATTAGTGCCAAATAATACCAGACTATAGCTACACTATCATTAGCGGCAGATTACACCATTATTTAGCTACACTGTCATTAGAGCCAGATTACACCAGACTATTCCTACATTATCATTAGTGCCAGATTACACCATTTTATAGCTACACTATCATTAGAGCCAGATTACACCAGATTATAGCTACACTATCATTAGCGCCAGATTACACAATTTTATAGCTACATTATCATTAGAGCCAGATTACACCAGACTATAGCTACACTATCATTAGAGCCAGATTACACCAGACTATAGCTACACTATCATTAGCGCCAGATTACACCAGACTATAGCTACACTATCATTAGCGCCAGATTACACCAGACTATAGCTACACTATCATTAGAGCCAGATTACACCAGACTATAGCTACACTATCATTAGAGCCAGATTACACCAGACTATAGCTACACTATCATTAGAACCAGATTACACCAGACTATAGCTACACTATCATTAGAGCCAGATTACATCAGACTATAGCTACATTATCATTAGAGCCAGATTACACAATTTTATAGCTACACTATCATTAGAGCCAGATTACACCACACTAAATCTTCACTATAATTAGAGCCAGATTACACCAGACTATAGCTACACTATCATTAGCGCCAGATTACACCAGACTATAGCTACACTATCATTAGAGCCAGATTACACCAGACTATAGCTACACTATCATTAGAGCCAGATTACACCAGATTACAGCTACACTATCATTAGTGCCAGATTACACAATTTTATAGCTAAACTATCATTAGAGACAGATTACACCAGACTATAGCTACACTATTATTAGAGCCAGATTACACCAGACTATAGCTACACTATCATTAGCGCCAGATTACACCAGACTATAGCTACATTATCATTAGTGCCAGATTACACCATTTTATAGCTACACTATCATTAGAGCCAGATTACACCAGATTATAGCTACACTATCATTAGCGCCAGATTACACAATTTTATAGCTACATTATCATTAGAGCCAGATTACACCAAACTATAGCTACACTATCATTAGAGCCAGATTACACCAGACTATAGCTACACTATCATTAGCGCCAGATTACACCAGACTATAGCTACACTATCATTAGCGCCAGATTACACCAGACTATAGCTACACTATCATTAGAGCCAGATTACACCAGACTATAGCTACACTATCATTAGAACCAGGTTACACCAGACTATATCTACACTATCATTAGAGCCAGATTACATCAGACTATAGCTACATTATCATTAGAGCCAGATTACACAATTTTATAGCTACACTATCATTAGAGCCAGATTACACCACACTAAATCTTCACTATAATTAGAGCCAGATTACACCAGACTATAGCTACACTATCATTAGCGCCAGATTACACCAGACTATAGCTACACTATCATTAGAGCCAGATTACACCAGACTATAGCTACACTATCATTAGAGCCAGATTACACCAGATTATAGCTACACTATCATTAGCGCCAGATTAAACAATTTTATAGCTACACTATCATTAGAGACAGATTACACCAGACTATAGCTACACTATTATTAGAGCCAGATTACACCAGACTATAGCTACACTATCATTAGCGCCAGATTACACCAGACTATAGCTACACTATCATTAGCGCCAGATTACACCAGACTATAGCTACACTATCATTAGAGCCAGATTACACCAGACTATAGCTACACTATCATTAGAGATAGATTACACCAGATTATAGCTACACTATCATTAGAGCCAGATTACACCAGACTATAGCTACACTATCATTAGAGCCAGATTACACCAGACTATAGCTACACTATCATTAGCGCCAGATTACACCAGACTATAGCTACACTATCATTAGAGCCAGATTACACCAGACTATAGCTACACTATCATTAGAGCCAGATTACACCAGACTATAGCTACACTATCATTAGCGCCAGATTACACCAGACTATAGCTACACTATCATTAGAGTCAGATTACACCAGACTATAGCTACACTATCATTAGAGCCAGATTACATCAGACTATAGCTACATTATCATTAGAGCCAGATTACACCACACTAAAGCTTCACTATAATTATAGCTAGATTACACTATTTTATAGCTACACTATCATTAGAGCCAGATTACACCAGACTATAGCTACACTATCATTAGAGCCAGATTACACCAGACTATAGCTACACTATCATTAGCGCCAGATTACACCAGATTATAGCTACACTATCATTAGTGCCAGATTACACCAGACTATAGCTACACTATCACTAGAGCCAGATTACACCAGACTATAGCTACACTATCATTAGAGCCAGATTACACCAGACTATAGCTACGCTATCATTAGAGCCAGATTACACCAGACTATAGCTACACTATCATTAGAGCCAGATTACACCAGACTATAGCTACACTATCATTAGAGCAAGATTACACCAGACTATAGCTACACTATCATTAGCGCCAGATTACACCAGACTATAGCTACACTATCATTAGAGCCAGATTACACCAGATTACGCTAGTCCCCCCATTCTGCCTAGTAAGTGGTTGCTTCCTAGATGCATCAAGGAGCAAAAATATGTTAGCAGGATGCTAGATACTCTAGTGCAGACAGTATCGTCAGTGGGGGAGAGAGTTTCGAGTGACAGACACAGCATTTGATTTGATTTTAGTGATGGACAGGACTTGCAGGAAGTATGTAGCCTATTGATTCCTTGTTGATGAATAAATAAAACAAAAGTGTTACACCAGACTAAAGCTTCACTATCATTATAGCTAGATTACACTATTTTATAGCTAAATTGGTGGTTGAAGATATCCTTCTAGTGGTCTGGTGGTTGTGCTTTGGCAAAGTGGGTGGGGTTATATCCTGCCTGTTTGGCCCTGTCTGGGGGTATCATCGGATGGGGCCACAGTGTCACCTGACCCCTCCTGTCTCAGCCTCCAGTATTTATGCTGCAGTAGTTTATGTGTCGGGGGGCTAGGGTCAGTCTGTTATATCTGGAGTATTTCTCCAGTGTCCTGTGTGAATTTAAGTGTGCTCTCTCTAATTCTTTCTTTCTTTCCTTCTCTCTCTTGGGGGACCTGAGCCCTAGGACCATGCCTCAGGACTACCTGGCATGATGACTCCTTGCTGTCCCCAGTCCACCTGACCGTGCTGCTGCTCCAGTTTCAACTGTTCTGCCTGCGGCTATGGAGCCCTGACCTGTTCACCGGACGTGCTACCTGTCCCAAACCTTCTGTTTTCAACTCTCTAGAGACAGCAGGAGTGGCTATGATTGGCTATGAAAAGCCAACTGACATTTACTCCTGAGGTGCTGACCTGTTGCACCCTCGACAACTACTGTGATTATTATTATTTGACCATGCTGGTCATTTATGAACATTTGAACATCTTGGCCATGTTCTGTTATAATCTCCACCCGGCACAGCAAGAAGAGGACTGGCCACCCCTCATAGCCTGGTTCCTCTCTAGGTTTCTTCCTAGGTTTTGGCCTTTCTAGGGAGTTTTTCCTAGCCACCGTGCTTCAACATGTCACGGCTGTGTCACTGGCTGACGGCCAACTCTCGCATGGCAACGGTGAGGAGCTTGCACCGAGCGCACCGGGCTGTGAGTGCGCACTGGCGACATAGTGCGCACCACCGCATAACAAGGTGCTTGCTCAGTCACTCGCTCCCCACGGTAAGCACAGGGAGTTGGCTCAGGTCTTAAAACCGCCCCAGCAAATCTGCCCGTGTGCCCCCCCCAAAAAAAAGTTGGGTGCTGCCTCTCGTGCTTCCTTCGTTGGGCTAGCTCCTCGTAATATCGCCACTCCTCCCGTGCTGTCTACACCTGCTTCCATGGCAGGGTCTTGTCCCCTGTCATTACCTCCTCCCATGTCCAGGACGTCTTCCATTCCATCCTTTCCCTGGCCCAGGATCCATTGCTCCTCCTGGGTATGCTGCTTAATCCAATCCTCCTGCTGCTCCCTTCCACACTGCTTGGTCCTTCGGTGGTGGGTGATTCTGTCACGGCTGTGATAAGGAGTGGACCAAGATGCAGCGTTTGTGTTCCACATATTTATTTTAACTGTGAAACGTGATGCAATACATAAATACTTGAACTAAGAAAAACAACAAACCGTGACACAGAGAGGATTACACACTACTCACAAGATAATCACCCACAAACAACATGAAGAAACACCCCTACTAAATATGACCTCCAATTAGAGGCAACGAGGACCAGCTGCCTCCAATTGGAGGTCAACCCAATAAACCCCAACATAGAAATAGACAAACTAGAACTACAACATAGAAATAGAAAACAGAACACAAAAACACATCAACACCCCCTGTCATGCCCTGACCACTCTACCATAGAAAATAACAACTTATTATGGTCAGGACGTGACACAACACCTGCATTGCTTGCTGTTTGGGGTTTTAGGCTGGGTTTCTGTACAGCATTTTGAGATATTAGCTGATGTAAGAAGGGCTATATAAATACATTTGATTTGATTTGATTTGTTGTTTC
>NC_042975.1:7412984-7517984 GCF_901001165.1 Salmo trutta | reverse complement strand
GGCTCCCGCTGGACAATACCAAAGGCTCCCACTGGACAACACCACAGGCTCTGGCTGGACAACACCACAGGCTCTAGCTGGACAACGTCACAGCCTCCCGCTGGACAACACCACAGCCTCCCGCTGGACATCACCACAGGCTCCCGCTGGACAACACCACAGGCTCTGGCTGGACAACACCACAGGCTCCCGCTGGACAACACCACAGCCTCCCCCTGGACAACACCACAGGCTCCCGCTGGACAACACCACAGGCTCCCGCTGGACAACACCACAGGCCCCCGCTGGACAAGACCACAGGCTCCCGCTGGACAACACCACAGGCCCCCGCTGGACAACACCACAGGCTCCCGCTGGACAACACCACAGGCTCCCGCTGGACAACACCACAGCCTCCCGCTGGACAACACCACAGCCTCCCGCTGGACAACACCACAGGCTCCTGCTGGACAACACCACAGGCTCCCGCTGGACAACACCACAGCCTCCCGCTGGACAACACCACAGGCTCTGGCTGAACAACACCACAGGCTCCCGCTGGACAACACCACAGGCTCCCGCTGGACAACACCACAGGCTCTGGCTGGACAACACCACAGCCTCCCGCTGGACAACACCACCGGCCCCTGCTGGACAACACCACAGCCTCCCGCTGGACAACACCACCGGCCCCTGCTGGACAACACCACAGGCTCCCGCTGGACAACACCACAGGCCCCTGCTGGACAACACCACAGGCTCCCACTGGACAACACCACAGGCTCCCACTGGACAACATCACAGGCTCTGACTGGACAACACCACAGCCTCCTGCTGGACAACACCACAGGCTCCCGCCGGACAACACCACAGGCTCCCGCTGGACAATACCACAGGCTCCCACTGGACAACACCACAGGCTCTGGCTGGACAACACCACAGGCTCTAGCTGGACAACGTCACAGCCTCCCGCTGGACAACACCACAGCCTCCCGCTGGACATCACCACAGGCTCCCGCTGGACAACACCACAGGCTCTGGCTGGACAACACCACAGGCTCCCGCTGGACATCACCACAGCCTCCCCCTGGACAACACCACAGGCTCCCGCTGGACAACACCACAGGCTCCCGCTGGACAACACCACAGGCCCCCGCTGGACAAGACCACAGGCTCCCGCTGGACAACACCACAGGCCCCCGCTGGACAACACCACAGGCTCCCGCTGGACAACACCACAGGCTCGCTGGACAACACCACAGCCTCCCGCTGGACAACACCACAGCCTCCCGCTGGACAACACCACAGGCTCCTGCTGGACAACACCACAGGCTCCCGCTGGACAACACCACAGCCTCCCGCTGGACAACACCACAGGCTCTGGCTGAACAACACCACAGGCTCCCGCTGGACAACACCACAGGCTCCCGCTGGACAACACCACAGGCTCTGGCTGGACAACACCACAGCCTCCCGCTGGACAACACCACCGGCCCCTGCTGGACAACACCACAGCCTCCCGCTGGACAACACCACCGGCCCCTGCTGGACAACACCACAGGCTCCCGCTGGACAACACCACAGGCCCCTGCTGGACAACACCACAGGCTCCCGCTGGACAACACCACAGGCTCCCGCTGGACAACACCACAGGCCCCTGCTGGACAACACCACAGGCTCCCGCTGGACAACACCACAGGCCCCTGCTGGACAACACCACAGGCTCTAGCTGGACAACGTCACAGCCTCCCGCTGGACAACACCACAGCCTCCCGCTGGACAACACCACAGGCTCCCGCTGGACAACACCACAGCCTCCCGCTGGACATCACCACAGGCTCCCGCTGGACAACACCACAGCCTCCCCCTGGACAACACCACAGGCTCCCGCTGGACAACACCACAGCCTCCCCCTGGACAACACCACAGGCTCCCGCTGGACAACACCACAGGCTCCCGCTGGACAACACCACAGGCCCCCGCTGGACAAGACCACAGGCTCCCGCTGGACAACACCACAGGCCCCCGCTGGACAACACCACAGGCTCTGGCTGAACAACACCACAGGCTCCCGCTGGACAACACCACAGGCTCTGGCTGGACAACACCACAGCCTCCCGCTGGACAACACCACCGGCCCCTGCTGGACAACACCACAGCCTCCCGCTGGACAACACCACCGGCCCCTGCTGGACAACACCACAGGCTCCCGCTGGACAACACCACAGGCCCCTGCTGGACAACACCACAGGCTCCCGCTGGACAACACCACAGGCTCCCGCTGGACAACACCACAGGCCCCTGCTGGACAACACCACAGGCTCCCGCTGGACAACACCACAGGCCCCTGCTGGACAACACCACAGGCTCCCACTGGACAACACCACAGGCTCCTGCTGGACAACACCACAGGCCTCTGCTGGACAACACCACAGGCTCCCGCTGGACAACACCACAGGCCCCTGCTGGACAACACCACAGGCTCCCGCTGGACAACACCACAGGCTCCCGCTGGACAACACCACAGGCTCTGGCTCCTGATCAAGAATGCTGCTCCCACAGAATCACATTCTTGTCATTTTCTACCAACTGACAACCCACTTGGAACACAGTGGTTGAATTAACATTGTTTCAATGTGATTTGTCAAACGTATTGTGACGTGGAATCAACGAGGAAAACAAAAGTTATCAACCAGTACTGTTTTCATCTCATTTCAAGCTGTGTTTTAAACATTGAAATTAGGGTAAATCTTCAACTTAAATAGATTGATTTCACCTGACTAAAGGGTTGTTACATCAATCTAATGTCAACACAATCATCAGAACTATAAGTTGAAAATTCATTGAACATTTCACATAGAAACGTCAAAAATCTTTTTAATCCTATATTCAATATACAGTATCTTGGGTGACTGAAATTATGTTGAATTTCATATTTGATTAAACATATGTTATTAACCTTGTTTCAATTTTGATATTAAAATGTTATGTTTGAATCAACATCATTGTTCCAACATCATGCCATGAACCTAAATAAAGAGGTATATTGAAATAAAATCTGAAGCCACAGTCCAACGATTCCTTCCTGAACACTGACTCCTACTGGTATAAAGAGGGGTAACGCACTGCAGTGAGAATACCTCTACCATACAGATATAATAGTACCTCTACATACACTGCTTAGCTTTGGGAACAAGGGAAAGGGGGATACCTAGTCAGTTGTACAACTGAATGCCTTCAACTGAAATGTGTCTTCTGCATTTTATATATATATATATATATTTTTATTTAACCTTTATTTAACTAGGCAAATCAGTTAAGAACAAATTATTATTTACAATGAAGGCCTACCAAAAGGCAAAGGCCTCCTGCGGGGACGGGGGCTGGGATAACAAAAAATACATTAAATACAATATAAATATAGGACAAAACACACATCACAACAAGAGAGACAACACAACACTACATAAAGAGAGACCTAAGACAACATCATTGCAAGGCAGCAACACATGACAACACAGCATGGTAGCAACACAATGTAACAACAACATGGTAGCAACACAGCATGGTAGCAGCACAAAACATGGTACAAACATTATTGGTTACAGACAACAGCACAAAGGGCAAGAAGGTAGAGACAACAATACATCACGCAAAGCAGCCACAACTGTCAGTAAGAGTGTCCATGATTGAGTCTTTGAATGAAGAGATTGAGATAAAACTGTCCAGTTTGAGTGTTTGTTGCAGCTCGTTCCAGTCGCTAGCTGCAGCGAACTGAAAAGAGGAGCGACCCAGGGATGTGTGTGCTTTGGGGACCTTTAACAGAATGTGACTGGCAGAACCCAACCCCTCTGAATCAGAGGTGCGGGGGGTTGCCTTAATCGACATCCGCGTCTTCGGCGCCCGGGGAACAGTCAGCTGCGTTCAACAACGTTAAACACTGGTCAGCTTCCATACTCCTTTGCACGGACTACCTTAATAATATTGAAAAGTTGAAAGTAACGCCTAACTTTTCTTACACAAGCTGTATGTGAAAGTACATTCGGAGTGAGGTTGGGTTTATGTAAGCTACATTGACATCTGATTTTCCCAGAGGACACCATCATTTCAACGTGAAACTAGGTATACTATCACTGGTCCAGTGTGTGCCCAGTGGGAATGTCTTGCCACAACCTTTTGAGACTGGCTATCCCCTTGATATGGTAATCTAAAGCATTACAGGCCTAAAAATAGAATTCCTTTGTGTGATTACAACCACAGGAGAACACTTGTACTGCTTCTGCTAAACACTGGCAATCCCCTTCCTACTTAAATTGATTTTTGACAACGGAACTCCCCTTTCACTCTACACCAGAGTTAATTCCACATATTCACTACTCTTAACTGAAGAAAATAATCTATTTAGTTATGATACAATGAATAATAGATTAAATGGGTTTGTTGAGGCAAGGCCCCGCTAAACGATTCTCATAAAAGACACAAGCTCCATAGAGACAGCAACATCGCTTATATGCAACCGTCTCAAGCTACAGTATAATCAGGGCAATCACACAGGCTTTCTTCTGTATTTCATACACACACTTACACATTGCCCTTTAACATGACAGTCTGTCTACCTGTGTCTTTTCACCCCTGCCATGAGGGAAAACAGGTGTGTACTGTAAACATGCTGTTCCCCACGTCCACCACACCACCACACACACACACACATGCTGTAAGCTACAGGTCAGTTTCTCCTATAGCCCAAAAGACTTGGCTTCAACTTAGTGATAGCACTACACCATGTATATATAATTGGGGATATTCCAACTGGAATGGCTTCTTGCCAAGGTGGAGGCACTCAGTTAGCTGCTCCAATGTCACTCATCAAAGTCAACTTATCTCACAGGAAGCAAACAGATGACACCAAGCTCAATCTTTTTTGGGGGGGTTTGCTCAACATTGTGTGACATGATGTATTTTTACGCAAACACAAAACAAATGACTAGAAAGTACCCCCCGGCAAATATTTCCATTCTTCGCTCAACCAATCTGTAAATTGCTGATAAGGAGAATATTGGCGCTAACATAGAAAGTTGGAATCAAAATGAAACATGCCTCGCAACCAACAGCACATTGGACATGTATGAGTTTGTTGCCTTCATTTTAATTATCCTCAATGGCAGATTAAGGTAATGTTTTTTCTTCACTGGAGGGCATTGTGACTAATACCTCAATTTGCATAAAGAATCCAGTGACGTGTCTGTTTAGCAGTTCATCCAGTGATAGAACACCAACAGTGACATGTCTGTTTAGCAGTTCATCCAGTGATAGAACACCAACAGTGACATGTCTGTTTAGCAGTTCATCCAGTGATAGAACACCAACAGTGACATGTCTGTTTAGCAGTTCATCCAGTGATAGAACACCAACAGTGACATGTCTGTTTAGCAGTTCATCCAGTGATAGAACACCAACAGTGACATGTCTGTTTAGCAGTTCATCCAGTGATAGAACATCAACAGTGACATGTCTGTTTAGCAGTTCATCCAGTGATAGAACACCAACAGTGACATGTCTGTTTAGCAGTTCATCCAGTGATAGAACATCAACAGTGACATGTCTGTTTAGCAGTTCATCCAGTGATAGAACACCAACAGTGACATGTCTGTTTAGCAGTTCATCCAGTGATAGAACATCAACAGTGACATGTCTGTTTAGCAGTTCATCCAGTGATAGAACATCAACAGTGACATGTCTGTTTAGCAGTTCATCCAGTGATAGAACACCAACAGTGACATGTCTGTTTAGCAGTTCATCCAGTGATAGAACACCAACAGTGACATGTCTGTTTAGCAGTTCATCCAGTGATAGAACATCAACAGTGACATGTCTGTTTAGCAGTTCATGCAGTGATAGAACACCAACAGTGACATGTCTGTTTAGCAGTTCATCCAGTGATAGAACATCAACAGTGACATGTCTGTTTAGCAGTTCATGCAGTGATAGAACACCAACAGTGACATGTCTGTTTAGCAGTTCATCCAGTGATAGAACACCAGCTGATGCACACATTAAGAGTGCATGCCCAGATTCTCATTAAAACCACAGTCAGTTGTTTCTTAGGAAACTTCTTCATTCAATGAGAATTATCTTCCAGTACAATGTGTAATTACACAAAAAAATACTCCAGCACTGATAAACCATATTCCATTCAACATTATCCATCTTTATCTGTTTGTGCCTCCGAAACGATTGATAATTCTAGACACCATTGATTACTGAACTACAGTAGTACATTCAATCATTGAACCAGGTTTCTCAACCTTCTCTGGCAAAGGGAAACCAGTCTTTTGAATAAACAGTCAAATGGGACACCCTTAAAAACAGAAATGAGGGAGCAGACTGGGAGATTGCAGAAGGGTAAGATGGCATTACATTAACATTAAGTTGGCTTGGGGGAATGTCGGGTTTGTCTAGAAAGAGAATCATGTCCCTGTTGAACTGCAGTGCCTCTCTCTCCCTAACCTCCCTCCATTTCTCTCTCTCTCTTCCTCCCTCCCGCAATTTCTCTCCTTCCCTCCCTCCATTTTCTCTCTCTCTCTTGCCCTCCATTTCTCTCTCTCCCTCCCTCCCTCCCTCCCTCCATTTCTCTCTCTCTCTCCCTCCCTCCATTTCTCTCTCTCCCTCTCTCCCTCCCTCCATTTCTCTCTCTCCCTCCCTCCCTCCCTCCCTCCATTTCTCTCTCTCTCTCTCTCTCTGTATGAGAGTGAGACATGCAGCACTTGGTTTTACTGAACTGGAAGACACTGTAACTATCAGCACTTATTTAGTCTTAGCCCCAACACTGCCCTCTATAGGCCTGATGTCAGGATACACATTATGGCTTCAACCAAAGCGCCAAAGTGCCAAGTCTAGGTCCAAGAGGCTTCTAAACAGCTTCTACCCCCAAGCCATAAGACTCCAGAACACCTACCCAGACTATTTGCATTTCCCCCCTCTTTACACCACTGTTACTCTCTGTTGTTACTACTCTCTACATGTAAATCTTACCTCAACTGGTGCCCCCGCATATTGACTCTGTACTGGTACCCCCTGTACATAGACTCGCTATTGTTATTTTACTGCTGCTCAGGTGGGACCATTCTAGCCAATGAAAGGGCAGAAAGGCATGTGAACAACAGTTCCATTATAGCATCTGTGACAGCATGGCCAGCGCCATTGAGGCTATCTCCATTTTAAAGTAGTAAATGTTCTTCTTCTTCATTGGCTTATTGCTCCCAACTTATAAAAATCCCCACCCGGTTGACTACTATTAAATGGTGGAAGCCCTCAATGGCAATGTCCATGCTAAAACGGATCATATCCATGATGAGTCTTCTATCTATCTCTATGACAACAGCCACAACTCCAATATAAAGTTTTCATTTCAGAGTTGCTGAAATGCTGCGTGTGTCCGCTTAAATCAGTGCATTTGTAACAACCAAACCATTACGGAACTTATTTTCGATCAAATAAGCCTCACGTAGAAAATGAGCAGTTACATTTTTGTTGGCCAAATTCGACACTCTCTCATTGACCTCCATGCAAATATTACTCACTTTGTGGGGTTCTTTTTTTCCCCCGTGAACAGATTTTGGGTGGAGTAAAACCTCTTGCTCCGTCTCTCGCGTCACCTCTTCCTCTCTGCTTCAACCTTTACATCTCCTTATTGGTGGCATTTAGGTGGCTAGAAAGGCCGCACTGGAGCCATCAAATGTTGATGGAAATGTTTAAGTCTTTAAGGATTATTGGTACCGACTTGTAGCTATGTGGGACACCTCAGGTCATTTGTGGCACAAGAAACTGTCCATTGTTCACTAACTGCATTTGCCATGTGTCTCAGAGCTCTCTACCAGGTGAGTGATGCTGTGCTGCCTGGGAGAAGCAGGAAGCTGTGTCTGCATTTTCTGAGACCCTGGCTGTAGACGGCTGTGACTGTGTGTGTGTGTGTGTGTGACACATGCAGACACATTAGCCTGAATAACCTCATACATTCCACATGAATCCTTCAACTTGGTAGGCATCCAATGGTGTCTCCGAGTCCTTGGTAGCCTAGTTAATGGTCCCAATATATTCATTGGATGTTATTATTGTTCTACTATATACAGTTATTATTGTAACTGTTAATATGACTCTCCGTACCTTGTCATTCCTCCCACTCACCCTGGGCAACTCAATGAGTTTTTTTAATGATGATGGTTGCTATATTACGGTAACATAACCATCTGTCTAAAGTAAATACGACAATATCTTACTGATGACAACAAAGGGTTTCTTGTGAATTATTTGCTTACTTTAGAAATATAATTGTATTGCCAAGCCACTTTAGTGTTCAAAAGACAAAATCATCATTGGCCCCCATTGAGAATGCCTGGGGCAGCACAGTCAGAATGCCTGGGGCAGCACAGTCAGAATGCGGCAGCACAGTCACAATATCTGGGGCAGCACAGTCACAATGCCTGGGGCAGCACAGTCAGAATGCCTGGGGCAGCACAGTCACAATGCCTGGGGCAGCACAGTCACAATATCTGGGGCAGCACAGTCAGAATGCATGTGGCAGCACAGTCACAATGCCTGGGGCAGCACAGTCACAATGCCTGGGGCAGCACAGTCACAATGCCTGGGGCAGCACAGTCAGAATGCTTGGGGCAGCACAGTCAGAATGACTGGGGCAGCACAGTCACAATGCCTGGGGCAGCACATTCAGAATGCCTGGGGCAGCACAGTCAGAATGCCTGTGGCAGCACAGTCACAATGCCTGGGGCAGCACAGTCACAATGCCTGGGGCAGCACAGTCACAATGGCTGGGGCAGCACAGTCAGAATGCCTGGGGCAGCACAGTCAGAATGCCTGGGGCAGCACAGTCACAAAATCTGGGGCAGCACAGTCAGAATGCCTGGGGCAGCACAGTCAGAATGCCTGGGGCAGCACAGTCACAATGCCTGGGGCAGCACAGTCACAATGCCTGGGGCAGCACAGTCAGAATGCTTGGGGCAGCACAGTCAGAATGCCTGGGGCAGCACAGTCAGAATGCCTGGGGCAGCACAGTCAGAATGCCTGGGGCAGCACAGTCACAATGCCTGGGGCAGCACAGTCAGAATGCCTGGGGCAGCACAGTCAGAATGCCTTTGGCAGCACAGTCACAATGCCTGGGGCAGCACAGTCACAATGCCTGGGGCAGCACAGTCACAATGCCTGGGGCAGCACAGTCACAATGCCTGGGGAAGCACAGTCAGAATGCTTGGGGCAGCACAGTCAGAATGCTTGGGGCAGCACAGTCAGAATGCTTGGGGCAGCACAGTCAGAATGCCTGGGGCAGCACAGTCAGAATGGGAGTCAGTCGTGCTGATAACGTCCATAACAATGGAGTGAGGAGTCTGTGAAACCCATGAATAAGTTGCCCCCCTGTCTGATACAGCCAAGGAAGTATGATGTTGCTCATGACTATGATCCATTGTGTTGTCTGAAGAAGAAAATAAATAAAAAACACTGAATTGCTAAGGTCATTTCCAGATTGTCTGCGTCTTTTTAAATCAACTGATGAAACACTGCTATTCCTTCCTAATGCAAATCCTGATGTCATAAGCGGCTCACACTAATGTCTAGAATGAGGAGGCATTGGCAGGAACAACACTGAATCACTGAGCTCCTTTAATAAGGGCCCAGGGCCCGGTTGCATAAAATACCTTAAGTTCATTTCCCCCTTATCTTTTCCCTTAAAGTTTCCTTAACTCTTAAGTAGGTTGCATTTCCTAAGAGAGAGAACAGCCAATCAGGATACATTCAAAAACCAAATCAACACTGACTGGTCACTTGTGTCTAAAGCAAGTCATAAAACTCATCCAATCATAATATAATATCTCCAGGAGATGAGAGGTGAGGACCCAGGATCAGAATACCAAGTCTTCAATTGCAAGCCGCCTCTTTCACCTGTCAATTGAAATTACGAGTCCACAGAAAACTGTTCGTACCGTTGGGTTTGCTGTCTGTGTGCAATTTTCATGTTTCCTCCCACATTCCATCTTCCACTTTCTCATTGCAAGGTTACAATTATTGGAAGCTTGTGGGAACTCATTGAGTGCCTGAAATGCGTTTATTCTATGTTACTCAATTGAGACACATAGGAAATGTAGTCAATTTGATACGTCAAGTTTTTCAGATAATCTTCACATTGGCATAATTATGGTTCCCTTAAACGTGCTATTTAACATAATTTCCACAAAATGACGCTGATACAGCTCAACTCCCCCTGTTGATTCACACGTTTCATGACTGCTACGATCAATAAAATAAAATCTCTCCGTGGTTTTTTGCCACCTAAAATACCCATTATTGCCCAACTGGGATGCGTTTTGATCAGCGCTATCTCATAGACGACATGAAAGTCAAAAAGTAACTGCATGACGCCAACAGACGGTGCCTTAAAATGTTCTAATGTTTTAGAAAACTGCAGATTCGTGGAAATGAGTACCTAGACAGGATCATTTCCTACTGTACCTCCAAAATCACTACGACAGAATGTTAGAGAAGAGGTTACTGACGCTATCGTTGACATTTAGTAAAGCAACAGATGTTAATGCAATGGAGACGGCATCTGAACACCTCGAACACTGTCATCAAAGTGAAAACACTATTCGGTGCAATTACAAAGAACTGCAGTCAGTTAGTCAATTACAAAGAACAAACCATTCACTAAACCCTAAATCTCAACTAAATCTTGTAATGAATAATGTGTAAATTGAGGAAGTTGAGGAGACTAAACTGCTTGTAGTAACCCTGGATTGGGGCGGCAGATAGCCTAGTGGTTAGAGTGTAGGGGCGGCAGGTAGCCTAGTGGTTAGAGTGTAGGGGCGGCAGGTAGCCTAGTGGTTAGAGTGTAGGGGCGGCAGGTAGCCTAGTGGTTAGAGTGTTGGGCGTGTAACCAAAAGGTTGCTAGATCGAATCCCAGAGCTGACAAGGTAAACGTCTGTTGTTCTGACCCTGAACAAGGCAGTTAACCCACTGTTCCCCGGTAGGCCGTCATTGTAAATAAGAATTTGTTCTTAACTGACTTGACTAGTTAAATAAATTCTAAACTGACATGGTCTAAACATATGTTCTGCTTTCTTGACATCTCTATCAACAAAACAAGTCCTACAGGCCCTAGTTCTGTTGCACGTGGACTACTGACCAGTTATATGGTCAAGTGCCACAAAGAGGGACAGTTGTCCCAGAAAAGAGCAGCACGGAGAGATGACATGCATGTCAATATCTCCTGGCTCAAAGTAGAGGAGAGATTGACTGCATCACTACTTGTCTTTGTGAGAGGCACTGACATGTTGAAAAACATAGAGCTGTCTAGCACACAGCTCACACACCCATCCATACCCCACAAGACATGCCACAAGGGGTCTCTTCACAATCCCCAAGTCCAGAATAGACTCTGGAAAACGCACAGTACTACACAGAGCCATGACTACAAACTCTATTTCACATCAATTAACTCATGAAAGCAGTAAAATCTGATTTAAAAAAAAACTGATACAACTACACCTTATGGAACGACGAGGACTAGGAAGAGACACACGCGCATATGCACGCTAGCACACACACATTAGCACGCACACTCTACACAAGTACATTGTAATATTGTTGTATGGCGGTATTATACATGTTGTATTGTAGATATGTTGTGGTATAGTAATGTTATATGATGTACTGTTTTACATTTTTGTTTTGTGTGTGATGTAAGTGCCTTAATGTGTTTGGACCCTAGGAAGAGTAGCTGATTGGGATCCCTAATAAATACAAATTTAAAAAATGCCAGATGCCTTAATTTGAGCCAGTTTCACACAACAGGAAAATAAACGTGCAGCAACAGTTAATGTGAATTGTTATGTAGATTATAATGAATGGACATTTTTTGTAGAGTGGAAATGAAATTTGTCTGAAATTTGAAAGTGGAAATGATTATGCAAAAGGCTTCTAACCTTGTTTAACCTCGAATACACTACACGTTTGCGTTTCCTGCTATGCAGGAAAATTCCTGCAAAAACAGGATGATCAAATTAAGATATGGCATCTGTACATGTGCTGTTCATTAAGGGAGATAAAGGCTAAACTCACATGCATATGTCATAGCAAAGCTGCTTGCTGTGTCGACCATGTCCACTTGTGGTACCAGTTTGGGGATATCCTGGTGATGAGAGAGCGCAAACCGAAAAACCTCATATTCGTGGGAGGCGTTTGGGAACAATCCCCCTGTGTGCAAGACAAAGGCCATCATTGAAAAAGGGTTCACATCAACTGTTACAAAATAAAAACGAATGGGGACTGTCTTGCAACTTTGGAATTACGCAGCAGTTTAGATGTCAAACTGACAGGACGCAGTAGTGATATAATAAGCATTCCGTGTTGATAATACTCACCTATATTTATATTACTTGGGAAACCTGAACCAGAGCAAAACCCAACACAAAAACTAACAAAGACCAAGGTAAGTCTTCGCACCATATTTCCTTTTGCATTGGCGACGAAAAAATAAAACAAATTCCAAATAAAGGTCTGCTTCTGTTGCCCACAAAGCCACTCACAATGCATTCATAGTTGTAGTAGACTAACTGAATTCGCAGAGCTTGAGTCACAGCCGCTCTCTCGCTACCCTGGCGCTCTCTCTCTCTCGCTGTCTGCGGTGCGCGCAGAGCTAAAGATAATGACGGTGTCAATACACAAGCAGACGGAGCCCTACCTACTTTAGATACAAACTGCGGAGCTACGATTATGTCAGCATTAAATGGGAGCTCATGATGGTTTTCTGAACATTCTGTCACCGTATTCACACAGTATCGTGTGAGAATTACGCTTAGATAAATCGTTACAGAACTGGGAATGCCCAAATCCCTTGCCCAGACTGTGTTAATAAACCAGTAGTGGAGTTGCCAAGACGTTCACGGCATAATGATTGTGCAAGCAGCTCATTACCGGTTTATGATTGGTCGCAAATGGCAACCTAAATCGATTAGTTAATTACATTTTATGTTGACAAATATAGTGAAAATAATGACACATATAGTTAACTAGTTAATTACATCGTATGTACACAAGTATAGTGAAAACAATGACACATATAGTTAACTATTTTATGACACATACATATGTTATTATTAGGTTACAGAACACAAATGTATAGCCCAATGAGGCTGTTTTGCGACGGACATCAAGGTGTAGACCGACAGTAAAATAATAAATACGGAGTATTTTAACATGCGTTATTTTACAGTCATACATCTCTTGAAAGATACGGTATATAGGCCTGACCCTCACAACTGCTCTGTCACAATAATAACATATATACGGCACAGTGTTTAAATTCTGCCTATACATCAGAAATCAGACAACAAGACTGCGGTTTTGTCTTAATAGGCAGCCGACCCGAGATCAACTCTTTACGCGCGCTCTAATCCAGGACATCGGTGTGAATGAATGAACGACATACCAGGCGGCGTGTTGGCCTGATAATAGCCTCATTACTACCTCGTTTGGCCCCACCACTGTTCTCGTGTCTGGAGTCTTATGACTCTGGATCAGGAGAGAGACACGGACACAGAAGTGATTTTTTAGAGATTGCTCTTTTTGGACAGCAGAATATTTATTGACGCTATAGGTTGTTTTTTTTTGCAAATGGGAGAAACATTTCATGGGCTACTGGCTTTGTGATAGGCCTACTTGGATAACAATTACTAATACTAAATATCTTACATATGTTTACCACAGTGCTGAGTGTATACTGTCACCATGCTAGCAATAAAACAACATCTTAAAACAACGTTGTCACGTGCATCTGCTGCACAATTCTATAGCAACCTCACAGCACGAGCTCATAAATGGACTAAAGTTAAATCCCGATTTTCAACAGTTGAAAACTAGACAATGAATAAAGGATGAATACATTGTGCATTCACAGCGTCTATTAGATGCAAAATGACATAATGCATTACAAACCTGAGGAATTAAACACTGTTGGAATCAATCTTTCTAGCTGTGGGCCCATTATTTTCTCTAGATCTCAGACATGACTGTAAAAACCCATTCATTGTGTTTACATCCATGGCATGTTGTTTTGTGGTATTCCTAACACATTATGCAAGATGCAATGTCATTCAAACACATTTCCTCACCTTGAATTCTAGATTCAGATTTGATGCATATTGTGAATCATGAGTCATCAGTAAATAGATGACAGTAATAGAGAGTGAAGATGGCATTTTCACCACAACAATGAATCACAGAATTTCACAACCAGAGAGTCAGCCATTGTTAAATTCAAAATGCGTAGAAGAAGATACATATTTCTGCAAGATGAACATTTCAGTTTATTTGTTAGAACACAAACAGTATAGTATTTGATAAGATGGAATATGTTTTCGCTTGTGGATGTGTTTAGAGAGAATATGTAGGGTGGGTGTGTAGATGTCACCTCCACAGGAATGTCACCATGGTACTTGACAGTATAGAATGAGTGATGAGATGAGTAGGAAGAGGAATGCAAGGTATCACTGTCACTCCATATGTAGCAAATATGGTTCGGTGAACAACTCCTGCATGAAGAGTATGACCTTAATTAAGTCATACTTGTAGACTTGCGTTAGCTCCCAGAGCCAATGCCTTGACTTTACCTCACCGGGCTGTACTGTCATCTTGAGTTATGCACATGATGACAGTATGATGTCTGTAATCGGGAAAACACACACGCACAAGTGACTATCACTTTGTATTTTCTTAGTTGATAATGGATGTTTTAAATCCCCAAATAAATGTTGTTTTAATTTATGTTTTTTTTATTATTTTTTTAAACATTTTTTAAAGACACTTGATTTGTTTCATGGAAACTACAACTAATGATATTACAAACACTCCCTTTATAAACCAATAGTATAATGTTCAAGATCTGTAATATTCACTTGGATAAGATGTGTTCCTGGATAGCGGAAAACCCTCTTTCATATCCGTGCAACAGATAGAACGCTGAGCTTTTACACTATATTGTTAAGTAATTAAGAGAGCAGGGTGCATGAGCACTATCCACTTTGAGATCATTAGATTACATACAGTAGGGAAAGAAAAAAAATGCTTTGGAATGCCATTTTACTAAACAGTGTCTTGTTAGTTTACAATTACAGGCTTTTACTGATTAAATATTCACTTTACACACAGTAGTAACACCAGGGTGGAATTGGACAGTTCTATGTCGTGGCTGTTTTAGAGGGAATTCACTGTGCTCTCTCATGGTAATTGGGCTTCTGAAGCAAGTGCCAGGAATATGCCTTATGTGAGTTAGCTATTGTAGTTGTTGAGAGTCTGTTGAAAAACAAAACAAAATATATAATTGATATTCATAAATAATACATTAATACTCT
Organism: Salmo trutta; assembly: GCF_901001165.1. Taxonomy (NCBI): domain Eukaryota; kingdom Metazoa; phylum Chordata; class Actinopteri; order Salmoniformes; family Salmonidae; genus Salmo; species Salmo trutta. The sequence continues at coordinate 7,502,589 of NC_042975.1, read as the reverse complement.
AAATTGAATAATTGAGTTTTGGCTTACTTTTTGTATAATTTAGTTAGCACTGAAAAGCCTCCTATAGCGAGCAAAATCAACAATAAAATAGTCCAATAGGAACCTAGGATATAGGACTGGTGTGTGAGATTTCAACATCAGACCATGTGTTTAGACCCTCAAAACTGGCAACAACATACAGTAAGCGTCACCATTCTTTTTAACCTTTATTTAACTAGGCAAGTCAGTTAACAACAAATTCTTATTTACAATGACGGCCTAAGAACAGTGGGTTAACTGCTTTGTTCAGGGGCAGAACGACGGATTTTTACCTTGTCAGCTCGGGGATTCAGTCTTGAAACCTTTCGGTTACTAGTCCAATGCTCTAACCACTAGGCTACCTGCTGCTTCACCCTCTATGCTAAAGATCATGGGATGGTAATGCATTATATGATAATGTGTTTGCTGCTGAATGAACTATCCAGGATTTGAACTGTCTCCTGGGTAAATCCCACTGACCTCTTAGTCTGAATTTATTTAACACTTACCAGGTAAGTTGACTAAAAACGTATTTTCATTTACAGCAACGACCTTGGGAATAGTTACAGAGGAGAGGAGATGAACGAGCCAATAGGAAGCTGGGGATGATTAGGTGACCATGATGGTATGAGGGCCATATTGGGAATTTAGCCAGGACACCGGGGTTAACACCCCTACTCTTACGATAAGTGCCAAGGGATCTTCACTGACCACAGAGAGTCAGGACACTCGTTTATCGTAACCATCCAAAAGACTGAAAGTAAGTCATAAGTAAGTAAGCACAAGTTTCTTTGGGGATTTACATTACCGCATGAATCACTGAGGAGTTGCAGGTTCAATAGTACATGCATTAATCGCACCAGCTGACCACTGCAATCACTCATGGGAAGACTGGTTGAATCTAAGGCTGGCGATGGGCCACGACAAATAGTCACAGATAGGCAGGCCCATTTTGTACATCATGTGCAGTAATTTGTCAAGTGCCGGGGCGCGACATATTTCCATGTGGTGCCCATTTATGAAAAGAGGCCAATGGATGAAATATTAAACAGATGAATAATGGAACAAACCATCCGAACAGCTGACATCCATTATTCTTCAACCATTTGTCATATTGATTGTGCCTTTTTTTTTTTTTTGGTTCACAGCACATTAAAAGCATTTTTATCTCCCGTCCATCCTCAGACCCCCTGGCTGTTTTCCCTGGCCTGTGAGAAAGGTGAAAGAGCAAGACTCATCTGGTACTCAGAGGTCTTTCACTTTCAGCTCCATTATACTTTTAAAAGCTTTAAACCTTTGGAAAGCAGACAGTGAGGCAGGAACCCACTGGGCAAAACCTGGTTGAATCAACGTTATTTCAATCCAAAAATTCAATGTGATGATGTTGAATCAACATGGAAAACTGATTGGATTTGAGAGAAAAAAATCATCAATGTAAGGGACTTAAAAATATATATATATTTTTCACCCAACTTTTAACCTAAATCCAATGACAGTTTGTTTTGTTGATTTCACGTTGAATTCACGTTTGTTGATAACTCAACCAAATGTAAATCAAACTAGACGTTGAACTGGCGTCCGTGCCCAGTGGAAGGTCTCATTCGCCCCGTCCAGAAATCACAACGCTCATTCACGTCATTATTACACAAAGTAGTGTGTGGTGAAAAAATAAAAAAAGCCTCCCTCCTTTCATATCCATTTTGTTTCGGTATCTAAACTGTCACATCTTTTTCTTGCTGGAGGCAAGAGGAAGTGTTTGTCTCAAAATGAGGCGCACAGAATTGTTTCCCGAAGGTGGCATGATGGGATGATGATGTGTAAGAATGAAACTGTCAAATATGTCTGTGAAGGACTAGCTACATCAGCTTTTCTTGTTCTTGATGTGAGAAGGAGAGAGAGAGAACCTTTGTGCATCTTAGAGTTTTACGTTCAGGCCATTTATACACAAACAGAAGAAACACAACTATCAAATCAGCACTCCTCCCAGTGCTTGAAGAATGTTTATTTACCTCGTCCCAGAGAACTCTGCATACTCTGGAGAGCTGTATACCTGTACACCAGAGGAGGCTGGTGGGAGGAGCTATAGGAGGAAAGACTCATTTTAAGGGCTTGCATGGAATCGTACCAAACACATGGAAACAACATGCTTGACTCCTTTCCGTTGATTCCATTCTAGCCATTACAATGAGCTGTCCCTCTATAGCACCTCCCACCAGCCTCCTCTGATGTACACGTGTGTTACCCAACAATGAAAGTATGGTGAATTTCAATGTATCATGTCTTGTGTTCCCTAAGAATACTAACTCACAAGCAGTGGATAGATAGATAGGTCTGTCTGTTGACGTCCTCCAAGACCTGGCATAAAGAGACATATGTTACACAGGGTTACAGCTCTGTGTAGCGACAGGTAGCCTAGTGGTTAGAGTGTAGGGGCGGCAGGGAGCCTAGTGGTTAGAGTGTAGGGGCGGCAGGTAGCCTAGTGGTTAGAGTGTAGGGGCGGCAGGTAGCCTAGTGGTTAGAGTGTTGGGGCGGCATGTAGCCTAGTGGTTAGAGCGTAGGGGCGGCAGGGAGCCTAGTGGTTAGAGCGTAGGGGCGGCAGGTAGCCTAGTGGTTAGAGCGTAGGGGCGGCAGGTAGCCTAGTGGTTAGAGTGTTGGGGTGGCATGTAGCCTAGTGGTTAGAGTGTAGGGGTGGCATGTAGCCTAGTGGTTAGAGTGTAGGGGGGGTAGGTAGCCTAGTGGTTAGAGTGTAGGGGGGGTAGGTAGCCTAGTGGTTAGAGTGTAGGGGTGGCATGTAGCCTAGTGGTTAGAGTGTAGGGGCGGCAGGTAGCCTAGTGGTTAGAGTGTAGAGGCGGCAGGTAGCCTAGTGGTTAGAGTGTAGAGGCAGCAGGTAGCCTAGTGGTTAGAGTGTAGGGGCGGCAGGTAGCCTAGTGGTTAGAGTGTTGGGGCGGCAGGTAGACTAGTGGTTAGAGTGTAGGTGCGGCAGGTAGCCTAGTGGTTAGAGTGTTGGGGCGGCAGGTAGACTAGTGGTTAGAGTGTAGGGGGGGTAGGTAGTCTAGTGGTTAGAGTGTAGGGGTGGCAGGTAGTCTAGTGGTTAAAGTGTAGGGGCGGCAGGTAGCCTAGTGGTTAGAGTGTAGGGGGGAGGCAGGTAGCCTAGTGGTTAGAGTGTAGGGGCGGTAGGTAGCCTAGTGGTTAGAGTGTAGGGGCGGCAGGTAGTTTTGTGGTTAGAGTGTAGGGGGGGTAGGTAGTCTAGTGGTTAGAGTGTAGGGGCGGCAGGTAGCCTAGTGGTTAGAGTGTTGGGGCGGCAGGTAGCCTAGTGGTTAGAGTGTAGGGGTGGTAGGTAGTCTAGTGGTTAGAGTGTAGGGGGGGTAGGTAGCCTAGAGGTTAGAGTGTAAGGGGGGGCAGGTAGTCTAGTGGTTAGAGTGTAAGGGGGGTAGGTAGCCTAGTGGTTAGAGTGTAGGGGGGGCAGGTAGTCTAGTGGTTAGAGTGTAGGGGGGGCAGGTAGCCTAGTGGTTAGAGTGTAGGGGGGGTAGGTAGCCTAGTGGTTAGAGTGTAGGGGGGTAGGTAGCCTAGTGGTTAGAGTGTAGGGGAGGCAGGTAGTCTAGTGGTTAGAGTGTAGGGGGGGTAGGTAGTCTAGTGGTTAGAGTGTAGGGGTGGTAGGTAGCCTAGTGGTTAGAGTGTAGGGGCGGCAGGTAGCCTAGTGGTTAGAGTGTTGGGCCAGTAACCGAAAGGTTGCTTGATTGAATCCCAGAGCTGACAAGGTAAAAATCTGTCGTTCTGCCCCTGAACAAGGCAGTTAACCCACTGTTTGCCGGGTGCTGAAGATGTGGATGTTGATTATGGCAGCCCCCTGCAGTTTAAGTCACAGACGTTTCCCCAAGGTTACATGATCAGGCCTCCCGAGTGGCGCAGCGGTCTAAGGCACTGCATTGCAGTGCTAGAGGCGTCACTACAGACCCTGGTTTGTTCCCAGGCTGTGTCACAACCGGCTGTGATTGGAAGTCCCATATGGCGGCGCAAAATTGGCCCAGCGTCGTCTGGATTTGGCCGATGTAGGCCGTCATTGTAAATAAGAATTTGTTCTTAACTGACTTGGCTAGTTAAATAAAGGTTACATAAATAAAACATCAGCAAAACCATTAACAATGACCTTTAGGTTGGTTTCACTTTTACAACCGTGATAATGTGAGTTTTGTTATAGCATTGTTTGTGATGCTTCACTTCACAACTGACTCTCTACACTCTCAGAAGTTACATAGTTCTCAGTGGCAATAGGGTTGTTCCATATGAATATGAAAGACGGCGATACGACGAGTCGGGATGCTTTCATTTGTAAGGTTTGTATAAAATTTGTATAAAACCATTTTCAAATAGTTTGACAAACCTGTTCATAAACTTTAAACTGATATCAAACTCAGTCGTTTATCTTTTTCAATGATGAGGACATTGATGTCTCATGGTAGGGTGAGGTATGCAAAATGGGTCAACTGTGGGTCAAAATGGAGCACCTCCATCTCCTGAATGTTTTTGCATTCAGGTCCAAAAAGTCACTTTCTGACCACTTTTACCATGGAAGGTTTCGTTCAAATGAAAAGGGGTGCAGTCAGAAAGTGATTGAAATCATATGCAACAACCCAATAGTAACCAACATTCACAGAGTGCTTGAGCATGGTAAGCCTCCTCTGTGGGCATTGCTTATCCACATTGTGTCAGATCAGTCAGACTTTAAAGCGGGCCAACACTAAAGGTCAGAGAAACATGAAAGAATCTGCAAATGCTACCCCTCATTGGAGACCTTTGGAGCCCAACGTGAGAGATGATCTGAGAGCTCATTTCTGTTACGATGAATGCTGTTCATCGAAAACAGCGAAGCGTTCAGCACCATAGTGCCCTCCAAACTTGTCACCATGCTCGGGACCCTGGCAGTGGCATAGCGCAGATTTGGCGGGCCCCCGCAATGTCCGACCAAGCCCCCCAAATGTATATATATGTTTTTTTATTCTATGGGGCAGAGCGATAAATGTGCAGTATATAGCTAATCTCATGCTATTTTACACATTTTGCCATGAGGCTGAGAGAAAATGCTGCTGTTTTAGAGCTCAGGGATTCTTGAAAGATGGGAGACTTCTTTCCACACATATTTGTCTTAATACATATCTTTTATGATATATATAATTTTTATAGACCAAAGTATCAACTATCACACGTAAAGGAACCACCTCGTAATTAAAAAAAAGAATTCTTCATAAAATGCAACTAACTGGATTCATGTCAACTCCGTCCACCATAAAATACATTTAATTTTTACAATTATTGTCCAACAAGTTTTTAAAGGTCTTGATTGTTTATTTATAACTATAAATTATTCAAATATGTAATACAAATCTCCAAACTTCTTTTTGTTTTGTTTTACATCACTAGTAAATGTCTACAGGGCTAATTTCATTAACATTTTGCCATGTTTTTCTACATTTTAGAACATAAAACAAGTTTTATAAAGCAATCATTAGCTTGTAGGTCTAGCACCAGGGGCGGAAATCCCGGGGGGGACGGGGGGACACACGACCCCCCCCATCCTGGGAAAAATATGATTTGTCCCCCCCAATATATTACTGAAACATAACTATGTCATTTAAATAATATTAATAATACGCAATGAAAGCAATTGTGCTGATTATAGACACTTAATAGCGCGTTTTTAAGTTTCAACCCCCCCACCCTTTGCCTCACAATGGTTTGATCCACAGCCAGTTCCTTAGCTTGGTAGGTAACAGAGAGGTCGTATCTACTGTCTGAAAGGCACTCAATGCACGTAACTGACGTGAGGTTAATCCAGTCAATCGCGCACACACACTAGCTGAATATACAGAGCTAGCGCGCAAATATTAACTATTAAGCTAGCTAGTACCTATTCCATTTATGTGGCGTCGTCAAAGATGGAATCAGCATGCAGATGATGTAATTTAGTGCTTCAAAGTCCCTGTGATAAGGTTAGCGATAAACTGAAATCCAAACTGAACAGAACTACACTCTCTTCTACCATTGTCTTAAATATATTTAATGGTCTCGTTGCAAAAGCTAAATTGTCGCAAGTGAACTTTTATTTATTTATTTTATTTCACCTTTATTTAACCCGGGTAGCAAAGATTATAGCAAACACCACTGAAACTGAATTGGTGCTCGCTTGCTTTGCAAATTCAGCTATTGTTGGAAGCCAGCCAATATGAAACAAACTATTAAAATTACAAAAGGTTGCAGAATATGTTGTGTAAATGGTGAACTCACACAGCTGTCAACTCTTGTCATTTTAATCCGTTTCACATTTGCTACCTACCTTTTAGATCGAAGCCCAAATAGAATGATAGAAGATGATAGAAGCCCATCTCCTACTGTAAATAACCTACACACTGTGTGTGTAGCCAGCCAGCCAGCCAGGTAGAAAAATGGCAGAAAAATAAAAGACGGACATCAGAGTATTTTTCAGTACACCAAAACACATAGTAAGAACCCTAGTAGCCTAATATCTCAAAGACTAGTTGATAAAATGTTCATAAGAAAGAAATGAAATTCTAATGGAAATGTTTCACAATGATGTCATTAGGCAGAGCAGGCAACAGATGGCACACAGACAGCAGAGTTGGGGACAGATATGCAGGGACAGACTGGCAGAGACAGGGAGTCTCCGGTAAGTTTGTTGAGTCTTTGTTTGGCAACATTATGAAAGGTTCTCAATTTTTTTGACTTGTAAAATAGGAACATAATTGGAAAATGCCATGGATACCCCCACTCTCAACTTAAACTGGTGACTGAACTAAGATTTGTTAAAGGCAATGGTATTGCTGTTGTGATTAGTTGTATAGTTTTGGGTACCGGTAGTTAGGAGTACAGCAAACACCTTATTTCTTTGGTTCCTCAATATACATTTACCATATTACAATGTAGGCTATGTTTTACAGCACTACTTTTGGTGTCCCCCTCAGGAATTGCTCTTGAGAAAATTTAATGTAATTGTCCCCTCCAAAGTTGATATCAGATTTTCGCCAATGTCTAGCACAACAAATACCCTACTTCTATTCTTAAAATATATGTTGCAGATCAGTGATCAAATATTCTTTTCCAAATAGTAACAACAACAAAAACTGACTCCATCAGTAACGGCCTTGACAAGCCAATGACATAGCTGACAACAGATACTCAAAACAGACACAATTTATTTAAATACAAACATTGTAAAATATGGACAATTATTAATTTTTAAATCTCCAATAAAAACAAAACCATTCAATCAAATCTTTCAGAGTTGACAAAAATGACATTTTTCAATGTCATTCAAGTGGTATAGAGAGTAGCAATTGTGTTTTTCCTCAGTTGTTTTAAGACTCTAAAACATAATTAAATGTATCAGTACATGAATTTTGGTTAAATGATATCTGAATCTATCAGGCAGAGGGAGTTGACAGTTTACGGTTGTGATTATGGTGGTTATTATGGTCAAAAGTAGAAAACTTGACAGACCATGAGTGGTCTTGTTGTACTACATGTAGAGGACATGAATAAGGGGTCCTTATGGTATAGCTGGCCCTGCTCATTCCTGATTCATTTAGGATTTTAGACAAATTTGACGGAGTTGACCAATTCTCCGGCGACATCTTTTAGGAATCACAGTTTTGAGGGAAATATTCTTTATAGTCACAGAGGGCTATTGCAAGAAACTACATAAAATACTTTTTCAGTTAAAATCCACTATTGCCAGTTAAAAAAAAATGTTGAACACTTTTTGGAGAGTTTGAAATTGGGATAATTTGCTCTGGACAAGGGCATTTCCAGGCATAGAGCCGACATAAAAATGTATAATATTGAAAGTATTTTGAAAAATCCAAAAAGAAATCTGTTCCGTTGTAAAATTCCCCTAAATGCAACAAACAAAAAATTTAACTATGAAAATAAAGTTACCCTGCCGGACAAGTATTGTCCCGACTTTCAAGAATCTCTGAGCTAATTTCCTGCTATTCTAGACATTTTACCATGAGGCTGAGAAAAAATATTTCAGTTCTAGAGCTAATTTCCTGTAACTCTAAAAATGTCTTTCATGGTTTACGATGTGTCCATATGCAATCTGGGGGGCCTGACTTCCAGGGAGACCCCAACCAAAGCTTGTGGGCACCCCCTGCCTTGCGGGGGCTGCAGGGGTGTGTGCTATGCTAGTGGATCCTGGGACTGAACACCTCCCTCTGCAACTGGATCCTGCTCAGGACCCTGGGACTGAACACCTCCCTCTGCAACTGGATCCTGCCCGGGACCCTGGGACTGAACACCTCCCCCTGCAACTGGATCCTGTTCAGGACCCTGGGAATGAACACCTCCCCCTGCAACTGGATCCTGCTCGGGACCCTGGGACTGAACACCTCCCCCTGCAACTGGATCCTGTTCAGTACCCTGGGACTGAACACCTCCCTCTGCAACTGGATCCTGCTCAGGACCCTGGGACTGAACACCTCCCTCTGCAACTGGATCCTGCTCGGGACCCTGGGACTGAACACCTCCCTCTGCAACTGGATCCTGTTCAGGACCCTGGGACTGAACACCTCCCCTGCAACTGGATCCTGCTCAGGACCCTGGGACTGAACACCTCCCCCTGCAACTGGATCCTGCTCAGGATCCTGGGACTGAACACCTCCCTCTGCAACTGAATCCTGCTCAGGACCCTGGGACTGAACACCTCCCTCTGCAACTGGATCCTGTTCAGGACCCTGGGACTGAACTCCTCCCCCTGCAACTGGATCCTGCCCGGGACCCTGGGACTGAACACCTCCCTCTGCAACTCCCATGTGTTGTACCTCAGGGAAGCTCTCTTCAACACCACAGGGAAGCTCTCTTGGCTCTCTACTCTTTTCTATTTTTACTAATGACCTACCACTAGAATTAAACAAAGCCTGTGTGTCTATGTATGCTGATGACTCAACACTATACACGTCAGCAACCACAGCTAGTGAAATCACTGCAACCCTAAACAAAGAGTTGCAGTCAGTTTTAGAATTGGTGACCAGTAATAAACTGGTCCTGACTCCTGAACATCTCTAAAACTAAAACCATTGTATTTGCTACAAATCATCCCCTAAGTTCTAGACCTCAGCTGAATCTGATAATAAATAATGTGGCTGTTGAGCAAGTGGAGGAGACTAAATTACTTGGTGTTACCTTGAATTGAGAGCTGTCATGGTCAAAACGTATTGATTCAATGAATGTAAAGATGGGGAGAGGTATGTCCGTGATAAAGAGATGCTCTGCTGTTTTTGACACTCCACAAAGCGAATCCTGCAGGTTCTAGTTTTATCTTATCTTGATTATTGCCCAGTCATATGGTCAGGTGCTACAAGTGTAACAGTGTAGGTTCCGTCCCTCTCTTCGCCCCAACCTGGGCTCAAACCAGGGACCCTTGCACACATCAACAACTGACACCCTACGAAGCATCGTTACCCATCGCGCCACAAAAGCCGCGGCCCTTGCAACGCAAGGGGAAACCCTACTTCAAGTCTCAGAGCGAGTGACGTCACTGATTGAAACGCTATTAGCGCGCACCACCGCTAACTAACTAGCCATTTCACATCGGTTACACAAAGAAGGACCTAGAAAAACCACAGCTGCCCAGAACCGAGTGGCACGTCTTGCTCCTCACTGTAACCAGAGGGCTAACATCAATACCATGCATGCCAGTCTTTCTTGGCTAAAAGTAGAGGAGAGATTGACTGCATTGCTTCTTGTTTTATAAGAAACATTCATGTGTTGAAAATTCAAAATGTTTTGCACAGTCAATTTACGCACAGCATTGACACACACACACACACACACACACACACACACACACACACACACACACACACACACACACACACACACACACACACACACACACACACACACACACACACACACACACACACACACACACGCCACCAGGGGTCTTTTCACAGTCCCCAACTCCAGAACAAATTCAAGGAAACATACAGTAGTATATAGAGCCATGACTACATGGAACTCCCTTCCATCTCATATTGCTCAAGTGAACAACAAACCTGGCTTTATAAAACAGATACAGCAACACCTCACGGCACAACGCCTCAACCCTATTTGACCTATTGTAAGTGTATGTACTGATAGATGCTACTGAATGTAAGTTTAGTATATGGAAATGTAAATATACTGTATGCCTAGAATAGTTGGCCTCTGTGTTGCATCTCAGTATTGAGTCAGTACAGAACCTTTTTGTTATATTTGTCTTGTTTTAAATGATTGTAGTTCTGTCCTTAAACTGTTCTTGTCTATTAATATTCTATATTATGTCATGTTCCATGTTTTGTGTTGATCCCAGGGAGAGTAGCTGCTGCTTTTGCAACAGTTAATGGGGATCCTAATAAAATACCAAATACCAAATGCTGGACTTCCTGACGGGCCGACACCAGTTGGTGAGGGTAGGCAACTACCCCTCCGCCACACTGACCCTGAACACGTGGGACCCCCAGAGATTTGTGATTAGCCACCTCCTGTACTCCCTGTTTACCCACGACTGCGTGGCCACGCACAACTCAACACCATCATCAAGTTTGCTGACGGGAACGACGGTGGTAGGGCTGATCACCGACGGCGATGAGATGGCCTACAGGGAGGAGGTAAGAGACCTGGCAGTGTGGTGCCATGACAACAGTTTCATCCTCTCAACTTCAGTAAGACCAAGAAGCTGATCATGGACTAAAGGAAACATGAGGTTGCACACACCCATCCACATCGACGGGGCCATGGGGCAGAGAGTCAAAAGCTTCAAGTTCCTTAGTGTCCACATCACTGAGGACATAACATGGTCCTCTCACACCAGCATAGTTGTGAAGAAGGCATGACAAAGCCTCTTTTCCCTTTGATTTGTCACGGCCTCTCAGATCCTCAAGAAACTGTACAGGTGGGGAAAGCATTTCGACTGGTTGTATCACTTCCTGGTATGGCACTGCCCTCGACCGCAAGGCCCTACATAGGGTGGTGGGGACAGCCCAACGCATCAATGGTGGCGAGCTCCCAGCCATCCAGAACATTGATGCCTGAAAAATGTTCAGACTCCAGTCAACCAAGCCATGGATTGTTTTCTCTACTCCCGTCCGGCATTACTGGAGCATTGGGTCTTGGACCAACAGGCCCCGAGATAGCTTATTTCCCCAAGCCATAAGACTGTTGAATAGCAAACTACCACTGCCCTCGCTCTTTCCCACTACCTGAACTGACTACCTGAACTGACTCTATGAACTGACTACCTGAACTGGCTCTTCCTCAGGTCTCTACCCACTAAGGCACACACACACACACACACACACACACACACACACACACACACACCTCCGTGGACACACCCACTCACAACATACACTGCTTCTATAGAGATTATAGTGATTATTAGTACCGTGTTTATCCTGCTACCAACCACTTTCTGTTTACATGAGTACATACCTACCTCAATCACTCCAGTCCATACCTATCTCTATCACTACAGTACATACCTACCTTAATCACTCCAGTACATACCTACTTCTATCACTACAGTACATACCTATCTCTATCACTACAGTACATACCTACCTCTATCACTCCAGTACATACCTATCTCTATCACTACAGTACATACCTACCTCAATCACTCCAGTACATACCTACCTCTAGCACTACAGTACATACCTACCTCTATCACTACAGTACATACCTACCTCTATCACTACAGTACATACCTACCTCTATCACTACAGTACATACCTGCCTCTATCACTACAGTACATACCTACCTCTATCACTACAGTACATACCTACCTCTATCACTACAGTACATACCTACCTCTATCACTACAGTACATACCTACCTCTATCACTACAGTACATACCTACCTCTATCACTACAGTACATACCTATCTCTATCACTACAGTACATACCTACCTCTATCACTCCAGTACATACATATCTCTATCACTACAGTACATACCTACCTCTATCACTCCAGTACATACCTACCTCTATCACTACAGTACATAAAGTGCATTCTGACAGTATTCAGAACCCTTCACTTTTTCCACATATGGTTACGTTACAGCCTTATTCTAAAATGTAATAAATTAAATGTTTTCCTCATCAATCTATACACAATATCCTATAATGACAAAGCGAAAACATGTTTTTAGAATTGTTTGCAAATTTATAAAAAGGAAAAGTATCACAAATATTCAGACCCTTTGCTATGAGACTCGAAATTGAGCTCAGGTGCATCCTGTTTCCATTGATCCTCCTTGAGATGTTTCTACAACTTGATTGGAGTCCACCTGTGGTAAATTCAATTGATTGGATGTGATTTGGAAAGGCACACACCTGTCTATATAAGGTCCCACAGTTGACAGTGCATGTCAGAGCAAAAATCAAGCCATGAGATCAAAATAACTGTCCGTAGAGCTCCAAGACAGGATTGTGTCGAGGCACAAAACTAGGGAAGGGTATCAAAACATTTATGCAGCATTGAAGGTCTCCAAGAACACAGTGGCCTCCATCATTCTTAAATGGAAGAAGTTTAGAACCACCAAGACTCTTCCTAGAGCTGGCCGCCCGGCCAAACTGAGCAATCGGGGGAGAAGAGCCTTAGTCAGGGAGGTGACCAAAAACCCCATTGTAACTCTGACAGATATCCAGAGTTCCTCTGTGAAGATGGGAGAACCTTCCGGAAGGACAACCACCTCTGCAGCACTCCACCAATCAGGCCTTTATTGTAGAGTGGCCAGACAGAAGCCATTCCTCAGTAAAAGGCGCATGACATCCTGCTTGGAGTTTGCCAAAAGGACTCTCAGACCATGATTCTCTGGTCTGATGAAACCAAGATTGAAATCGTTGGCCTGAATGCCAAGCATCATGTCTGGAGGAAACCTGGCACCATCCCTACTGTGAAGTATGGTGGTGGCAGCATCATGCTGTGGGGATGTTTTTCAGCGGCAGGGACTGGGAGACTAGTCAGGATCGAGGGAAAGATGAACGGAGCAAAGTACAGAGAGATCCTTGATGAAAACCTACTCCAGAGCACTCAGGCTCTCAGACTGGGGCGAAGGTTCACCTTCCAACAGGACACGACCCTAAGCACACAGCCAAGACAACGCAGGAGTGGCTTCGGGACAAGTTTCTGAATGTCCTTGAGTGGCCCAGCCAGAGCCCGGACTTGAACCCGATCGAACATCTCTAGAGAGACCTGAAAATAGCTGTGCAGCGATGCTCCCCATCCAACCTGAGAGATCTTGAGAGGATCTGCAGAGGAGAAACTCCCCAAATACAGGTGTGCCAAGCTCGTAGCGTCATACCCAAGAAGACTCGAAGCTGTAATTGCTGCCAAAGGTGCTTCAACAAAGTACTGAGTAAAGGGTCTGAATACTTACAGTGGGGAGAACACATATTTGATACACTGCCAATTTTGCAGGTTTTCCTACTTACAAAGCATGTAGAGGTCTGACGGAATCTAAAACAAAAATCCAGAAAATCACATTGTATGATTTTTAAGTAAATATTTTGCACTTTATTGCATGACATAAGTATTTGATCACCTACCAACCAGTAAGAATTCCGGCTCTCACAGACCTGTTAGTTTTTCTTTAAGAAGCCCTCCTGTTCTCCACTCATTACCTGTATTAACTGCACCTGTTTGAACTCGTTACCTGTATAAAAGACACCTGTCCACACACTCAATCAAACAGACTCCAACCTCTCCACAATGGCCAAGACCAGAGAGCTGTGTAAGGACATCAGGGATACAATTGTAGACCTGCACAAGGCTGGGATGGGCTACAGGACAATAGGCATGCAGCTTGGTGAGAAGGCAACAACTGTTGGCGCAATTATTAGAAAATGGAAGAAGTTCAAGATGACGGTCAATCACCCTCGGTTTGGGGCTCCATGCAAGTTCTCACCTCGTGGGGCATCAATGATCATGAGGAAGGTGAGGGATCAGCCCAGAATGACATGGCAGGACCTGGTCAATGACCTGAAGAGAGCTGGGACCACATTCTCAAAGAAAACCATTAGTAACACACTACGCCGTCATGGATTAAAATCCTGCAGCGCACGCAAGGTCCCCCTGCTCAAGCCAGCGCATGTCCAGGCCCGTCTGACGTTTGCCAATGACCATCTGGATGATCCAGAGGAGGAATGGGAGAAGGTCATGTGGTCTGATGAGACAAAAATAGAGCTTTTTGGTCTAAACTCCACTCGCCGTGTTTGGAGGAAGAAGAAGGATGAGTACAACCCCAAGAACACCATCCCAACCGTGAAGCATGGAGGTGGAAACATCATTCTTTGGGGATGCTTTTCTGCAAAGAGGACAGGACGACTGCACCATATTGAGAGGAGGATGGATGGGGCCATGTATCGCGAGATCTTGGCCAACAACCTCCTTCCCTCAGTAAGAGCATTGAAGATGGGTCGTGGCTGGGTCTTCCAGCATGACAACCCGAAACACACAGCCAGGGCAACTAAGGAGTGGCTCCGTAAGAAGCATCTCAAGGTCCTGGAGTGGCCTAGCTAGTCTCCAGACCTGAACCCAATAGAAAATCTTTGGAGGGAGCTGAAAGTCCGTATTACCCAGCGATAGCCCCGAAACCTGAAGGATCTGGAGAAGGTCTGTATGGAGGAGTGGGCCAAAATCCCTGATGCAGTGTGTGCAAACCTGGTCAAGAACTACAGGAAACGTATGATCTCTGTAATTGCAAACAAAGGTTTCTGTACCCAATATTAAGTTCTGCTTTTCTGATGTATCAAATACTTCTGTCATGCAATAAAATGCAAATTATTTACTTAAAAATCATACAATGTGATTTTCTGGATTTTTGTTTTAGATTCCGTCTCTCACAGTTGAAGTGCACCTATGATAAAAATTACAGACCTCTACATGCTTTGTAAGTAGGAAAACCTGCAAAATCGGCAGTGTATCAAATACTTGTTCTCCCCACTGTATGTAAATGTGATATTTCAGTGTTTTTATTTTATACATTTGTTAACATTTTTAAAAACCTGTTTTTGCCTTGTCATTATGGGGTATTGTGTTTAGATTGATGAGGGGGAAAAACGATTTCATCCATTTTAAATGAAGGCTGTAACGTATCAAAATGTGGAAAAAGACTATCGGTCTGAAGACAATAAAACTTTATCCTGTGCATGTTCATCCAGGCTGTGTCACAACCGGCTGTGATTGGAAGTCCCACAGGGCGGCACACAATTGGCTCAGCGTCGTCCGGGTTTGGCCGATGTAGGCCGTCATTGTAAATAAGAATTTGTTCTTAACTGACTTGCCTAGTTAAATAAAAGGTTAAATGAAGAAGATTTTTTTTTAAAAAGTGACATTTTCCTTGAACTACTTAATGTACACCCCCAGAATATTTTGAACTCCATCCTCCTTGATACTGCCTGAGGGGAAGACAGTGTCCTTACCGGTGAAGTGTAGAGATGTCAAATTACTCTGCTGATTGAAGAAGACTGGGATGGCTTTGTCACCGTCATGGCAGAGAGGAAGTAGAGGAGCACAGCAAGTCACCTCATGAGACAATATCACTGAGTCGGCCAATGAGTGGCAGACCTTGGGTTCTTTCGGGTGCAACATGTTTTCTGATATTTCTTCTAATCTTTTTTTTTTGCCTGTAGGAAATGCACAACTTTCAAACTGCTATTTAGAGTTATTCCTTGATACAATGAAAGTGATTGTGATGGCAGTATGAGTCAGTCATTATATTGCAGTAATGTGAACACTTTCAGTAATGAAAGTTCCCCAACAGATGTCCCAGCTGTTGTGCTGCCATGCACAGACAAAATTTAAGCTCAAGACGAAATGCCAGGAAAACCACTCTCGGTCTCTTTGTTAATCTATATTTTGATTCTATGTCCATGAGAAGGAAGGCTATATGATTCATGGCCTCCCCCATAATAAGAGGGAACCTGATTAAGTAAAAGCATGCTGATTTGCGGGAAGAAAAAAAAAAACACTTGTGTGGAATTCTAAACCAAGATTACATTAACTCCTGGCATAGATAGGACTCCATGGGTTACTTTGAAATTACAGCTCATCTGCTTTTTTTGTCCTTAAATCATATATAATTCCTTTTATTTAGGTTGTCATGGCAACTGTGGAACTCTTTGAAGCTATTTTATAGTTTCTCTGGGGGGGTGGGGGTAATGACTCTCAGCTTTATAGCACTACAAACAGACTGTGCAGCGCTGGAGCATAAACATGGTGCACCCTGGGCTATGTGACACACAGAAAAACCGCCGTGTGTAGAGGTAGAGGAGGAGGAGGAGGAGGATCAAAATTAGATAAATACATCATGACAGACAGCTGCTGCTGTGATGACTTGCTAATGAAGACCATACAATCAGATCAGAACCTGTAGTTTTGCAAACACAACAGGCTGTAGGTAGGGAAACTTTTTTGAGAGGGTTATGTTCTTTCAGCTTTGTATTTTCTCTGAGATGCTTGGTAAGCAACCAGGGCTAGAGGGTAGACGTAGCATAGTAAAGTAAATCTGTCTCCCTCCATTTCATGTGATATGTTACAAATTTGCAATATGTATGATGTGTTAAGAATTCCAATTTGTTGCTGCTAATGTTAGCTAGGACGCTAATGCTAACGTTAGCTAGGTGGCTAATGTTAGCTAGGCTAGGGGTTAGGGTTAAGGTTAGGGTCAGGGGAAGGGTTAGCTAACATGCTAAGTAGTTGCAAAATAGCTAAAAAGTAATAAGTAGTTGCAAAGTTGATAAAATGCTAAAGTTGTCCCTGTGATGAGATTCAAACACAAAAAACCTTACGGTTGCTAGACGTTCATGTTATACTGTACACCCACCCATTCACCCTGCTTTAGCTTTTGATAAAATAACATTCTGTCTTATGTAACCATACCAAACGTAACATCCTACTAATTTGTGTGCCCCGGATTTAATTTTACTATGTTACAGTATATCTAGTCTATGAGACCAGGCTGTGACAAGAGGAAACATACTGCCCTAAGTGAATCTGGCAGCCAGAACTGAGGCACCCCAGACACAGAGTTTTTCTAAACCCAGAGGCGCAATATTGTAAAACTTTACGGGAACGTTTGCAAAACAGAGTAAGCAGACCAGGCTTGGGTTTGGGGTTTGAGAAGTCAATGAGAGAAGTGAAAATAAATATTTCTTCGTTGTTAATTTTCTCGAAATCTAAATGCACAACCTAGATTTGAGCCAATGTCTTCAGTAGTTGAACATGTTATTACTTCAATCTCGTGAAAGTGACAAACTTGACACATTTCCATTTTCGTCAAAAACAACTTTATATCAAAGTTTGTACCTTTTGATTTGACGGCCTGCACATGGGCAGTTTGACACGGGACGACCGTTAGACCCGATGACGTGTTTCTGCGTATGAGCTCAGCTAGCCAACGCCTCCATGACATCACCTACAAGTGTGATGGGGTATTTCTATTGGAGAAGTCGTTTCTGTCTATTTACATAGTGTACTGTTTTTGCCCCAGAGCTCATCGCACCATTATGGACCTACTGGGCACGCACTGATTGAATCAACATTGTTTCCATGTCATTTCAATGAAATAATGTTGAACCAACATGGAATAGACGTGAATTGACTATCTGTGTCCAGTGGGAACGCCTAATTAATACGGTAATGGAGCCAGCAGTTTTATGTTGGAGTTAAGATATTAGACATATAAAAACTAAATGACTGTAATTCAATGGAAGCTAGTTTCAGTGATGGATCACAGAAGAAAACAAGAGCAGATGGAAAACATTTTTAGTGTGTATGCGTGTACACGCATAAGCGTGTGTTTTTGTGTATGTGTTTACACGAATATGCATGTGTTGTTGTGTACGGGTGTACACGCATGTGTGTGTGTGTGTGTGTGTGTGTGTTACTAGACAAACAACAGGAATATGTAGGACAGCCTCTGTAGTGGTAGCTTTTGAACTGCTTCCTTTGCCTATTATAACCAAAAGCTGTAGTGCTGACTCTGAAGTTCCTCCCCATGTCAGCCATTTTACTGAGAATAAAGCGAGGCTGAAATATGTAGCTTAGGGGATGGTTAGCTGCAGCACAAGAGGGGGACCTTGAAAGTAGAGAGGAGAGTGATTCAGATAGGGGTGGACTGGGACAAGAATTCGGCCCTGGCATTTTATCCACACTAGCCCACTTCACTGTACTGGTGAGACATGGTCCTCATCCTCTTTTTTAACCAGCTTCATGTTTAAAACAAATACAATATGTAAAAACACCACTGTTTAGGGTGATAGGTAGCCTAGTGGTTAAAAGAATTGTGCCAGAAACCAAAAGGTTGCTGGTTTAAATCGCCAACTATGTGAAAAGTCTGTCGATGTGCCCGTGAGCAAGGCACTAAACCCGAATTACCCCGGAATGTCTACTAAATGAGTAAAACGCCTCTGTCTGGAGATACAACTCACCACTATAACTGTGCCTCTGCTCTAAAAATTTAGTTAGCCTCCCTGTTGTGCTGTCACTCTGTGCTTCTTCTTGTTCTCTGTCTGTCTGTCTGCCTGTCTGTCTGCTTAAGCCTTATACGTTATAAACGCCAAGCTAAAGACTTAGGATATACAGTGCCATCGGAAAGTATTCAGACCCCTTGACTTTTTCTACATTTTGTTACGTTACAGCTCGAAAATTCATGAAATAAAAAAAAGTCCTCAGCAATCTACATACAATACCCCATAATGACAAAAAGAAAATAGGTTTTAGAAACCTTTGCAAGGTATTAAATATTAAAACAGAAATACCTTATTTACATAGGTATTCAGACCCTTTGCTATGAGACTCTAAATTGAGCTCAGGTGCATCCTGTTTCCATTGATCATCCTTGAGATGTTTCTACAACTTGGTTGGAGTCCACCTGTGGTAAATTCAATTGATTGGATGTGATTTGGAAAGGCACATACCTGTCAATATAAGGTCCCACAGTTGACAGTGCATGTCAAAGCAAAAACCAAGCCATGAGGTCGAAGGAATTGCCCGTAGAGCTCCAAGACAAGATTGTGTCGAGGCACAGATCTGGGGAAGGGTACCAACAAATTTCTGCAGCATTGAAGGTCCCCAAGAACACAGTGGCCTCCATCATTCTTAAATGGAAGAAGTTTAGAACCACCAAGACTCTTCCTAGAGCTGGCCGCCCGGCCAAACTGAGCATTCGGGGGAGAAGGGCTTTGGTCAGGGAGGTGACCAAGAACCTGATGGTCACTCTGACAGAGCTCTAGAGTTCCTCTGTGGAGATGGGAGAACCTTCCAGAAGTACAACCATCTCTGCAGCACTCCACCAATCAGGCCTTTATGGTAAAGTGGCCAGATGGAAGCCACTCCTCAGTAAAAGGAACGAAAACCTGCTTGGAGTTTGCCAAAAGGCACCTAAAGACTGTCAGATCATGAGAAACAAGATTCTCTGGTCTGATGAAACCAAGACTGAACTCTTTGGCCTGAATGCTAAGCGTCACATCTGGAGGAAACCACCATCCCTATGGTGAAGCATGGTGATGGCAGCATCATGCTGTGGGGATTTGTTTCAGCGGCAGGGACTGGGAGACTAGGCAGAAACTTTCATTACAGGAATCATAAGGATAATGCACTCTACTGTTTGACCAAATCATAGTTTTAGCCGCCCAAAAAATAGGATGTTTTGAGTGAGGCACCCTTTCCGAGTGGGAGCAGGTCTCTTTGCTGATGTCGCGTTGCACTTTGACCTCAACTAAGCCTAACAGAAAACAGTGCCTGCCTACCTTGCTAGGGGGGCCGACCAATGCCCACTGACCAGCCAAAGTCTCATTATTGATTAATATAAGAGAGAAGTTGCGCAAAAAATAATAAAATAAAACTTTACATGCCCGTGAGCCATGTCACCTGTTTCTCTTTATATATATATATATATATATGTGTGTGTCTCTGTCTTTATTTTTTATTTATTTATTTAATCTTTATTTAACTAGGCAAGTAGGTTAAGAACAAATTCTAATTTACAATGACGGCCTATCAAAAGGCAAAAGGCGTCCTGCGGGGACGGGGGCTGGGATTGAAAATGAAAAAATAAATAAAATATAAATATAGGACACAACACATATCACGATAATAGAGACAACACAACACTACATAAAGAGAGACCTAAGACAACATCATAGCAAGGCAGCAACACATGACAACACAGCATGGTAGCAACACAACATGACAACAACATGGTAGCAACACAGCATGGTAGCAGCACAAAACATGGTACAAACATTATTGGGCACAGACAACAGCACAAAGGGCAAGAAGGTAGAGACAAAACATCACACAAAGCAGCCACAACTGTCTGTAAGAGTGTCCATGATTGAGTCTTTGAATGAAGAGATTGAGATAAAACTGTCCAGTTTGAGTGTTTGTTGCAGCTCGTTCCAGTCGCTAGCTGCAGCGAACTGAAAGAGGAGCGACACAGGGATGTGTGTGCTTTGGGGACCTTCAACAGAATATGACTGGCAGAATGAGTGTTGTATGTGGAGGATGAGGGCTGCAGTAGATATCTCAGATAGGGGGCAGTGAGGCCTAAGAGGGTTTTATAAATAAGCATCAACCAGTGGGTCTTTCGACGGCGTACAGAGATGACCAGTTTACAGAGGAGTATATAGTGCAGTGATGTGTCCTATAAGGAGCATTGGTGGAAAATCTGATGGCCGAATGGTAAAGAACATCTAGCCACTCGAGAGCACCCTTACCTGCCAATCTATAAAGTATGTCTCCGTAATCTAGCATGGGTAGGATGGTCATCTGAATCAGGGTTAGTTTGGCAGCTGGGGTGAAAGAGGAGCGATTACGATAGAGAAAACCAAGTCTAGATTTAACTTTAGCCTGCAGCGTTGATATGTGCTGAGAGAAGGACAGTGTACCGTCTAGCCATACTCCCAAGTACTTGTATGAGGTGACTACCTCAAGCTCTAAAGCCTCAGACCACTCAACAAAAAAATGGTCCAGACTGTTTGGCGTTTGTCAGAATTGCCAGATGGCCAATCCTCCCCTGGGTTCCTCAGACAATCCTTGTTTTCTTCTGCCCCATCAGTAAATCACTCATCTAACCACACAGCCTTCTCTTCTTCAGGATGCTTCACTCTGAGCAACAGCACAGAGACGTAACAGAGTTCCTTATACACACCAGCAAAAATAACCAATTTCCAGATATATTCAACTGATGGCCTCGATACAAAAATGCATGCTGAGCTCTTTAGCAAAGGGAGTGTACAAAAACAAAACAAAAGATTTAAAATATTTTACAAATTTGCCATGACCCGTAAAAATGTTACAGGAAGCGGATATGTAAACACACCTAGAGTCAACCTCACATCTCTCCATTCCAGGCTTATGCTGTGGTTGCAAATTGATTAATAATTTGTAATATGACAATTAATAATGTGTTGGAGGTTTCCCGCTGAGAGTTTAAGATGGTCATGCAAAGGATCATTTAGTTATTTGATTTAGAATTTTAGGAACTATTTAGGTATAAAAATGTTTTTATAAATTGATGAAACATTGAATTTGGCCTTACTGCTATTAGCTCATAGAAATACATTTAATAACAGATTCATACATTGGAAAAACAGATAGTCTAAAAATAAATCAAAAGAACGTTTGTTTTAAAGTATCTGTCTGATATCTGAGAGATAAGAAAGATCAGGATTTTTGTGAAAAACAACAACATATTTAACCTCTTTTTTTGGGCACTAAACTACTTCAATATATACAGTACGTCAAAAGTTTGGACACACCTACTCATTCAAGGGCTTTTCTGTATTTTTAATATTTTCTACATTGTAGAATAACAGTGAAGACATCAAAACTATGAAATATCACATATGGAATCATGAGCGTGATTGAAATGCTTATTGTTAGATTTAACTTATAACTGTAATGATGTTTTACAGTGTGTCATAGTGTCAACTCATATGGACAATGAGAAGTAAACATCTGTGACTGAAAACGCTTTGATCTGCTTTGAAAATGTGCAATATGACTCCCAGTCACGTGTTCAATGGAGTGGAACTCAAAAGGTAACTAATTGCAATGTTTACACAATTCTGTAGCTCACACTTCATTTCCCTGCCAAAAATAATTTGCAGTTTTCCAGTCTGTTGAGCTCGCTTTCCTCTACATACGGCAGACGGAGTTCAGTTCTGGCGTGCAGTCTGTTCAAAGGGGCGGCCAGCCAGGGAAGACCTCAGAGAGAGAGAGAGGGAAGGGACGGCCAGCCAGGGAAGACCTCAGAGAGAGGAGAGAGGGAGGGGACGGCCAGCCAGGGAAGACCTCAGAGAGAGAGAGAGGAGAGGGGACGGCCAGCCAGGGAAGACCTGAGAGAGGAGAGAGGGAGGGGACGGCCAGCCAGGGAAGACTTCAGAAAGAGAGAGAGAGGAGAGGGGACGACCAGCCAGGGAAGACCTCAGAGAGAGAGGGAGGGGACGGCCAGCCAGGGAAGACCTCAGAGAGAGAGGGGGGAGGAGAGGGGGCGGCCAGCCAGGGAAGACCTCAGAGAGAGAGGGGGGAGGGGAGGGAACGGCCAGCCAGACCTCAGAGAGAGAGGGGGGAGGGTAGGGGACGGCCAGCCAGGGAAGACCTCAGAGAGAGAGAGGAGAGGGGACGGCCAGCCAGGGAAGACCTCAGAAAGAGCGAGAGAGGAGAGGGGACGGCCAGCCAGGGAAGACCTCAGAGAGAGAGGGGGGAGGGGAGGGGACGGCCAGCCAGGGAAGACCTCAGAGAGAGAGGGGGGAGGAGAGGGGACGGCCAGCCAGGGAAGACCTCAGAGAGAGAGAGGAGAGGGGACGGCCAGCCAGGGAAGACCTCAGAGAGAGAGAGAGGAGAGGGGACGGCCAGCCAGGGAAGACCTCAAAGAGAGAGGGAGGGGACGGCCAGACAGGAAAGACCTCAGAGAGAGAGAGAGAGAGAGAGGAGAGGGGATGGCAAGTCAGGGAAGACCTTAGAGAGAGACAGAGGAGAGGGGACGGCCAGCCGGGGAAGACCCCAGAAAAAGTGAGAGGAGGACGGCCAGCCAGGGAAGACGTCAGAGAGAGAGGGGGAGAGGACGGCCAGCCAGGGAAGACCTCAGAGAGAAAGAGAGGAGGGAGAGAGAGAGAGTGGGGAGAGAGCGGGGAGGGGACAGCCATCCAGGGAAGAGCACAGAGAGAGAGAGAGGAGACGGACAGACACGAAAGACCTCAGAGAGAGAGAGAGGAGATGGGGATGGCCAGCCAGGGAAGACCTCAGAGAGAGAGGGGGGGGGGGGGGGGGGGGGAGACGGCCAGCCAGGGACGACCTCAGAGAGCAAGAGAGGGGAGGGGACGGCCAGCCAGGGAAGACCTCAGAGAGAAAGAGAGGCAGAGAGAGAGTGGGGAGGGGACAGCCAGCCAGGGAAGACCTCAGAGATAAAGAGAGGAGAGAGAGAGAGAGTGGGGAGGGGACGGCCAGCCAGGGAAGACCTCAGAGAGAGAGGGGGGGGGGGGGAGACGGCCAGCCAGGGACGACCTCAGAGAGAAAGAGATTGGAGGGGACGGCCAGTATGACAGACAAAAGCCCTGGAGCTGGACCTCTTCTGCTGTTCTCCGTAGGCTCCTTTAATCAACCTGTCAGTATTAGTTTGGGTACACACCTATGATCACCCTGCCCAGTCTCCTAACTATTACGTTGGGTTCAAATCAATTTGGATCATATCACAACCTAAAGCTAGGTTGATGATGACCCCCAGTCCTAACCCACTGGGTACACACTGGTTGAATCAATGTTGTTTCCACGTAATTTCAACGAAATGACTTGAACCAACTTGGAATAGAAGTTGAATTGATGTCTTTGCCCAGTGGTAAGGGGCCCTGGGGTGGTTTCTTCTTGCTCAGCACTCAAATATCTGACTAAACAGTTTTCTGAATACTGGAATTTGCCAGGTAAGTAGTTTCTTATTGAGGTCTTATTACACCCACATTTGGGTCGCTGCCCCTGAGACCTGAACAGGTCATTAATTTCCTTTGAACCTACATCCAGATGAATACCCAGGGTTAATGTACATCATGCTCATACTCTAACATGCCTGAAAAGCAGACGTACATCTAGTCATAGACTGTTCTCTCTGCTACCGCACGGCAAGCGGTACCGGAGAGCCAAGTCTAGTCATAGACTGTTCTCTCTGCTGAAGTACGGCAAGCGGTACCGGAGCGCCAAGTCTAGTCATAGACTGTTCTCTCTGCTACCGCACGGCAAGCGGTACCGGAGCGCCAAGTCTAGTCATAGACTGTTCTCTCTGCTGAAGCACGGCAAGCGGTACCGGAGCACCAAGTCTAGTCATAGACTGTTCTCTCTGCTACCGCACGGCAAGCGGTACCGGAGCACCAAGTCTAGTCATAGACTGTTCTCTCTGCTACCGCACGGCAAGCGGTACCGGAGCACCAAGTCTAGTCATAGACTGTTCTCTCTGCTGAAGCACGGCAAGCGGTACCGGAGCGCCAAGTCTAGTCATAGACTGTTCTCTCTGCTGAAGCACGGCAAGCGGTTTCGCCATAAGACTACTGAACATCTAATCAGATGGCTACCCAGACTATTTGCATTTCCCCCCCCCCCTTTTAAGCTGCTGCTACTCTCTGTTGTTATCATCTATGCATAGTCACTTTATTAACTCTACCTACATGTACATACTACCTCGACTAACCGGTGCCCCCGCACATTGACTCTGTACTTTAACCCCTCTATTTAGCCTCGCTATTGTTATTTTACTGCTGCTTTTTAATTATTTTTTACTTTTATTTATAATTTTGGGGTATTTTTCTTAAAACTGCATTGTTGGTTAAGGGCTTGTAAGTATGCATTTCACTGTAAGGTCTACACCTGATGTATTCAGCGCATGTGACAAATAACATTTGATTTGATTTGACAATCAAAAGTATGTGGACACCTGCCCGTCGAACATCTCATTCCAAAATCATAGGCATTAATATGGAGTTAGTCCCCCCTTTTCTGCTATAACAGCCTCCACTCCTCTGGAAAGGCTTTCCACTAGTTGATGGAACATTGCTGTGGGGACTTGCTTCCATTCAGCCACAAGAGCATTAGTGAGGTCGGGCACTGATGTTGGGCGATTAGGCCTGGCTCTCAGTCGGTGTTCCAATTCCTCCCAAAGGTGTACGATGGGATTGAGGTCAGGGCTCTGTGTAGGCCAGTCAAGTTCTTCCACACCAATCTCGACAAACCATTTCTCTATGGACCTCACTTTGTGCATGGGGGCATTGTCAAGAAACAGGAAAAGGCCTTCCCCAAACTGTGGCCACAAAGTTGGAAGCACAGAATGTTCTAGAATGTTATTGTATGCTTTAGTGTTAAGATTTCCCTTCACTGGAACTAAGGGACCCGAACCATGGAAAACAGCCCCAGGAACAGGCGTGGCTGAAATAGCCGAATCCACTAATTTGAAGAGATGTCCACACACTTTTGTATATGTAGTGTATGTATCCGAAGTTGGCTCTGTGTATACACCAGCTAATGAGTTTCCCTCCTGTCTTCATAATACACGGGTTACACGGGTACGATGCTCATTGGAACACTGTGGTCATCACTTTAGAGCATTGCGGATACCTACATTGTGTGATATTCTCTAATACTGCTTACTCCACTAGCTACAGTAAATACACATGGAACCCAGGGTGCTCACAGTGGTGCTCCAGCCCATTAGAGGAGACCAAGGTCAGTCGGTGTGCTCACGATGCTCCCCTAACGCTCCTGTCTGTCTCTGACCTGTTTTCATCACATCACATTCAAGTGGTTACGCAATCTGTAAAACGGACTTTCGAGGTGTTTATGGGCCTAGGTTTCCACATTTTTAATTTGATCAAATTTAATCAAATTTAATTAGATTTTTTTTGACACTAAAATCTCTCCATGACAGGAATCTTTTGCGAGGATACTAAAGTACTTACTGAATACAAACTCATTACTTTCCCTTACTGTATAAACGAGGATGTTTTTTTTACTACTCTTTTTTTCAGAGGAGTCGTCGTCGCGTGAATAGTCCCTCTAGAATTGAATGTCTTAGGGTAATTTCACACAAGCGTGATTTCTCCCTCCCAAAGCCATAATCTTGTTGCAGCCATGCAGGATGCCTGTGCCTCTGTATGACTTAGCAGGCAGAGTGGAAAGGTATGTTGCTATTCTGCTGACAGAACCAAATTGCGGATCAAAGCTGGATTCATCCTCAAAATTTCACCAGGAGTGTTCTGCTTGTGTATTTATGTGTGTGTGTGTGTGTGTGTGTGTGTGTGTGTGTGTGTGTGTGTGTGTGTGTGTGTGTGTGTGTGTGTGTGTGTGTGTGTGTGTGTGATGTTTTTATGTGTGTCATTTGTGTCTGAATAAGTAGCATTTGCACTTGTGTTACAGACATACAGTATACTGAAAGCTGACACTGAGACAAATACCAAATCTTGTTGATAGAGCTGCTCCTACAGTTTTTTACTCAAAGTGAAATAGAATGTGATCAACGTTAGGTAGAAAAAAAAACAATATTCCTTGTTCCTCCTCTTGCCAGTAGTGGCTATTGGAAACTTCCCCCAAATACTTTTTTTCTCTCTGAAGAACCTCATGCCATGTGTTGCTATCTATCTATCTGTCTGTCTGTCTGTCTCCTTGTTGCTTATTCAGATGCGTCTATCCTTGCTGCTGAACACGAGATGCTGTTCAGCAGAGATGCTGTTCAGGAGAAATGCTGTTCAGGAGAGAAGCTGTTCAGGAGAGATTGTCTTCAGGAGCGATTCTGTGCAGGACAGTTGCTGTTCAGGAGCGATGCTGTGCAGGAGAGATAGCGCTACGTTGGCTCAGTAGCAGGATTGTGTGAATCATTTCAGCCCTGTTCTGTGACTACGGCCCACTCAGCTCATCCCGTCATGCCTTTGTACCCAGAGCTTTCCACAGCCCCTGCCCGGAAGGTACACTCATATGTGGGGACAAAAACAAGATTCTATTAATTTAACTCGCTGCTCTGCTGCTTGTCGCTGTGTGTGTGTGTGTGTGTGTGTGTGTGTGTGTGTGTGTGTGTGTGTGTGTGTGTGTGTGTTTGTGTGTGTGTGTGTGTGTGTGTGTGTGTGTGTGTGTGTGTGGGGGGGGGGGGGGGGATTGATTTCCAGGTAAAAGTACATTTCAATTTTCTCAATATAACTTTCTGAATTTCAATGGAAGTGCCATTTTTGTACACATACACACACAGAGTCCCATCTTCCTTGAGCACAGTCTGCATACGAAATTGCACTTCCATTCAACAAATAAGCCTTTTCATGAGGAAATATGATCAGCTGATATGAATACAGATGGGCCCTATTAACATGATTTATGCAACAATTTGACATGTTGAAGATGGAGGACAGAAGGTATTATACCCTGCATTAATATCTTATTCATATAAGCAGGCCATTTCCCCCGTCTTTGATTACTATTTTACTGATTACACTGACAGCGGGGATTCACATGATGCCGCTAATGCCTGATCCCCTTGTTTTTGCCATGTGCAGATCTATATGGAATTAGCCCGGACACCAAAAGGCATCATTACACACCAGCTCCAACTCATGAAGTCTCTCTCTGCATTGGATTCCAGCCGATTCCAGCGGAAGCCTTATTTAAATGAGATGTGCAAAAAAAATACACTTCCATGCTGCAACATCAAGAGTGCCGTAATCGTGGATCTTATAAAATAGCTTCCCAAAAAGATAGGCGCAGAGAAGTAAAGCATACGCACCTCTGCTGTTCCTTTCCCTTTGATAATCACCCCCTGTTAAGATCGCTCAATATTTCAGTCAAGAAAAAAATAAAACGGAGGTGGGGGGGAGGGAACTATTGCACACAAGATTCAGCAAGCAACAAAGTACCTTGGAAATAGTGGGTCTTATAAAATCATCACAACGAGGTGTTATACACTAGGTCCTCAAGTTAAATAGTTCTAATGTAATAGAACACGGAACACTACGTATCTCCTTTATTAATCATGGGTTCTGTGTGTACTCAGTCCTCCGTCCCCTGTAGTGGGGAGAAAGGCAAACATCCAACCTGCATTCAATCAATCTGTATTAAGACTAGCTTCATTGCCTCCATCTATGCACACCCACAAAGACAAACATACGGACAAGCACTTGTCTAGATAGCTCAGCTCTCACAGATACTACTTCTACTTTTATTTATTCTACTTGTGTTTTTTTTGTTTTTTTTGGAGTGAAAGCAGAGCGAGAGGAATGAGAAAGAGAGTCAGCTCCATAAACAGGAGGTTCGTCGTTCCCTCAGCTGCCCAGCCTGAGGGCTCACAGCTGGGAGGCGCTTCTGCTCACCCCTGGGCCTCTCCTGGGGGGGTCAGCAGTGCCTCAACATACGCTCCATATAGAACAGGAAGGGCCAACATTTAGACGGGATGTTTCAGGGCTATTAAGTAATGGATTCATTAAAATACCTATTTTGTGTCAAATGCACCGAAAATATACTTTGAAATTGCTCTGTGCTCTTTTGTATAATAATGTGAGTTCCCATATCAGAGTTGTGGGTGTAATGTGCACCTTTTATGCACCTCAAGGAAAATTGCGATGTTAATCGGGAAGATTTTGACGCAAACTACATTTGGACCGTTACAAGTACTCTGTAATGAAAATCTTTAGAAACAAATGCAATCAAGCCATTTCTTAGTGAAAACCCCCAGGTAACCAAGCGTCTTATTTCACATAATGACCTTAATGGTCTATAAATATATAAACTATGTAAGGCAACAAATGGATTTCTTCATCCGTGGACTCAGAGCCAACAGCGCTCCACTTAAAGATAAACCCTCCAATTCATAATCCAGTGCATGTGTCAGCACTGCTGGTTGGTCTCTGAAACAGTCATTAATATCAGTGAGAGATTGCTAATGAGGGTTAATCAGAACCTCTGCAGGATGCAAAATCATCGGTGCAAAACTGCTGAGGATGAGAGGAGATGGAGATTACAGAGGGAGATGTGATTGGGAGGGGAGTCCCAGGGATCTATAGGATTAATGACTTGATTATACCAAAACATGCATGGCCCAATTATTCTGATCTGTGATACAGCAGGGTGTTGTTGTAATAATTTGTTTATCTCTTGGTACGGCAATATCTGTGGGATGAAAGTGCACCGGTCTCTGTGGATGAAGGCAGAGTGAGAGTCACGTAGAGGTGTGAGAGATAAGGTCTCACTGTGGTCTTCTGAAGATATCATCAGTAGATGACTTTAGAAGATCACATCACAGTGAGACCTTATCATCAGTAGATTACTTCAGAAGATCACAGTGAGACCTTATCATCACTAGATGACTTTAGAAGAAGATCACAGTGAGACCTTATCATCACTAGATGACTTTAGAAGAAGACCACAGTGAGACTGCATAATAACTGCACTTACAGTTGACCTGGGCAGCTCTAGCCTGCCAGAAATTTGACAAACTGGCTTGTTAGAAACGTGGCCTTCTGTCACGACTTCCGCCGAAGTCAGGTCCTCACCTTGTTCGGGCAGGTGCTCGGCGGGTGACGTCGCCGGTCTTCTAGCCATCATCGATCCACTTTTCATTTTCCATGTGTTTTGTCTTGTTATTTTTATGCCGTTGGTTTTGCGATTAAACTGCTCCGGCTATTACCAAGTTCTGCTCTCCTGCGTCGGACTTCCCTGCCACCGGTTACACACCCCTTCTATGATTGTGTCACTTTGAAAGTCACTGAGCTCTTCTACTGCCAATGTTTGTCTCTGGAGATTGCATGGCGGTGTGCTCGATTTTCTATACCTGTCAGCAACGGGTGTGGCTGAAATACCCAAAATCACTAATTTGAAGATGTGTCCACATACTTTTGTAATAATAGTGTAGTTCATTCTGAACTAGTGGAACATCGCGTGTGATTAAGAGAAGATGAGCTGTTAGTCCTCTAGTCCTCTCATGAAATCATGAGCTCTCCACACCGATCACACATCAATGTAAGAATATTACATGGATGTTTTCACCACAATACTAAAACTCTGAGACTTCAGTATTTAGTATTTATTAAGGATTCCTATTAGCCGCTGCAAAAGCAGCAGCTACTCTTCCTGAGGTCCACATGAAACATGACATGATACATAGTACAGAACATTATTAGTCAAGGGCTAAAATACATACATTTAAAACGTCACACATAGCCTGCATACTGTATCAGTACATACACACAATATCTAGGTGTAAATAGTCAATGTAAATAGTCCGGGTTTGTTGTTCAGCAGTCTTATGGCTTGGGGGTAGAAGCTGTTAAGGAGCCTTTTGGACCTAGACTTGGTGCTCCGGTACCGCTTGCCATGCAATAGCAGAGAGAACAGTCTATGACTTGGGTGACTGGAGTCTTAGACGATATTTTGGGCCTTCCTCTGACACCGCCTAGTATAGCGGTCCTGGTGTAATGCGATGCGTACTGGCGGCAGAGAAGTCAGGCGCAGGAGAGTGAAAACTGATTTACAACGGTTGTGTTTAATAAACATAAACCACCGTCAACAGAACAATTCAATAAATGGGTCAAACAAACCCGGTAAATACCAGCATACCGTGCACAAGCACTACAACAAACAATTACGGACAAGGACATGGGGGGGAACAGAGGGTTAAATACACAACATGTAATTGATGGCATTTGAACCAGGTGTGTTGGAAGACAAGACAAAACCAAAGGAAAATGAAAAGTGGATCGGCGATGGCTAGAAGGTCGGCGACGTCGACCGCCGAATGCCGAACGAACAAGGAGAGGGACCAACTTCGGCGGAAGTTGTGACACCTGGATGGCAGGAAACTTAGCCCCAGTGATGTACTGGGCCGCACGCACTACCCTCTGTAGCGCCTTACGGTCGGATGCCTAACAGTTGCCATACCATGCGGTGATGCAACTGGTCAAGATGCTCTCGATGGTGCAGCTGTATAACTTTTTGAGGATCTGTGGACCCATGCCAAATCTTTTCAGTCTCCTGAGGTAGAATAGGTGTTGTCGTGGCCTTTTCACAACTGTCTTGGTGTGTTTGGAAAATACGTTTTTTGGTGATGTGGACACCAAGGAACTTGAAGCTCTCGACCCGCGCCACTACAACCCGATCGATGTGAATGGGGGTGTGTTTGTCCCTCCTTTTCCTTTAGTCCACGATCAGCTCCTTTGTCTTGCTCACATTGAGGGAGAAGTTGTTGTCCTGGTACCACACTGCCAGGTCTCTGACTTCCTCCCTATAGGCTGTCTCATTATTGTCAGTGATTAGACCTACCACCTTTGTGTCAACAAACTTAATGATGGTGTTGGAGTTGTGCTTGGCCACACAGTCATGGGTGAACAGGGAGTAAAGGAGGGGACTAAGCACCCCTGAGGGGCCCCCGTGTTGAGGATCAGCATGGCAGATGTGTTGTTGCCTCCCTCACCACCTGGGGGTGGCCCGTCAGGAAGTCCAGGATCCACACACATCAGCTATGGAGAGCGTGATCACACTGTCGTCCGGAACAGATGGTGCTCTCATTCATGCTTCAGTGTTGCTTGCCTCGAAGAGCATAAAAGGCATTTAGCCCGCCTCGTAGACTTGCGTATGGTGGTCTGCTTGAAACATGTTGGTATTACAGACACAGACAGTGAGAGGATGAAAATGTCAGTGAAGACACTTGCCAGTTGGTCAGCGCATGCTCGGAGTACATGTCCTGGGAATCCATCTGGCCCTGCAGCCTTATGAATGTTGAACTGTTTGAAGGTCTTACTCACATTGGCTGCGGAGAGCGTGATCACACAGTCACACAGCTGGTGCTCTCATGCATGTTTCAGTGTTATTTGCCTCGAAGTGAGCATAGAAGTAGTTTAGCTCATCTGGTAGGCTCGTGTGACTGGGCAGCTCTCGGCTGTGCTTCCCTTTGTAGTTTATAATAGTTTGCAAGCAATGCCACATCTGACGAGCGTCAAAGATGATATAGTATAGTCCTGTATTGACACTTTGCCTGTTTGATTGTTTGTCTGAGTGCATACCGGGATTTCTTATAAGCGTCCAGATTAGTGTCTTCTCCTTGAAAGCGGCAGCTCTAGCCTTTAGCTTGGTGCGTATATTGCCTGTAATCCATTGCTTCTGGTTGGGATATGTATGTACCGTCACTGTGGGGACTACATCATCGATATACTTATTGATGAAGCCGGTGACTGAGGTGGTATACTCGTCAATGCCCTCAGATGAATCCCGGAACATATTCCAGTCTGTGCTAGCGAAACAGTCCTGTAGCTTAGTATCCGTGTCATCTGAACACATCCGTATTGAGCGAGTCGCGGGAGTTCCTGCTTTAGTTTTTGCTTGTAAGCAGGAATCAGGAGGATAGAATTGTGGTCACATTGTCAGGAATCAAGGTAAGACCCAGATGCAGACACGTCGAATTGGTTTAATATTCTAACAGGGGCAGGTAATAGACAGGTCAAGGCAGGCAGGGATCAGTAAACCAGAGGTGGGGCAACGGTACCAGATGGCAGACAGGCTCAGGGCCAGGGTAGTCAGAGGTCAACAATCCAGAGATGGGGCAAAGGTACAGGACGGCAGGCAGGCTCAGGGTCAGGGGCAGGCAGAGTAGTCAGGCAAGCGGGCTCAGAGTCAGGACAGGAAAGGGTCAAATCCAGGAGTGAGAGAAAAAAAAGAGACTGGGAAAAGCAGGAGCTGAGAACAAAAACGCTGGTTGATTTGACAAACAAGACAAACTGGCAACGGACAAACAGAGAACACATGTATAAATACAACGGGGATAATGGGGAAGATGGGCGACACCTGGAGGGGGTAGAGACAGTCACAAGGACAGGTGAAACAGATCAGGGTGTGACACAAATGAAGGGCGAGGGAGAGCTTTGTATGCCTCTCTGTGTGTGGAGTAAAGGTTGTCTAGAGTTTTTTCCCCTCTGGTTGCACATGTGACATGCTGGTAGAAATGAGGTAAAACAGATAAAAATTGTCCTGCATTTAAATCCCCGGCCTCTAGGAGCGCTGCATCTGGATGAGCATTTTCTTGTTTGCTCATGGCTCGTTGAGTGTGGTCTTAGTGCCAGCATCGGTTTGTGGTGGTAAATAGACAGCTACGAAAAAATATAGATGAAAACTCTCTTGGCAGATATTGTGTGGTCTACTGCTTATTATGATGTACTCTACCACAGTCGAGCAAAACCTCGAGACTTATTTAATACTAGAGATCGCACACCAGCTGTTATTGACAAATAGACACAAATCACCACCCCTCATCTTAACAGAGGTAGATGTTCTGTCTTGCCGATTCACGGAAAACCCAGCCAGCTGTATATAATCCATGTCCTCGGACTATGTGAAACATAAGATATTACAGATTTTAATGTCCTGTTGGTAGGATAGTCTCGAACGGAGCTCATCCAGTTTATTCTCCAGTGATTGCACGTTGGCTAATAGGACAGATGGTAGAGGCGGATTACCCACTCGCCGATGAAATCTCACAAGGCACCCGGATCTGCGGCCCCTGTATCTCTATCTCCTCTTCATGCGAATAGGGATTTGGGCCCGATCTGGGAGTAACAGTGTATCTTTCGCGTCAGACTCATTAAAGAAAAAAATCCTTGTCCAGTCGAGGTGAGTAATCGCTGTTCTGATATCAGAAGCTCTTTTCAGTCATAAGACACGGTAGCAGAAACATTATGTACAAAATAAGTTATAAACAATGGTTAGGAGCCTGTAAAATAGCAGCCATCCCCTCCGGGGGCCATACTTATTGCATGTCTTGTGTTGTACCGATGAGTTTCTGAACTGTGTGCAAACTGCTTGAACAGACAGTTCGGTATCTTCAACATATCAATACCTCGCACAAAGACCATTGTCATGTTACCATGGTGATGTAGTCAATCTCTCCTCAACTTTGAGCCAGCTGACACTTGCCCTCCGTGTACATCTAAGTGCGATACGTGCTGCTTTGTTCTGGACCAACTGCAATTTACCTATGTCCCTCTTTGCCGCACAGACTTATTGCGTTATGATATATGATAGACTTATGATGATATAATCAGCTTGGTAGTTGAAACACATCCAAATTAATAACGATACAAAATATGCATATACTTGTTTACATAGTCCCTGTTTTGGTTTTAATAACGGTGCATGCAGACACCTCTACTGTGTGTGATTAGGAGGGAAATGACAGGATCTTTATAATCAATATGATTTATGCCAAACGTGAAGAATGCAGTTCAAATGTCATCTTCTCACTTTTAATGATCGTCTGTGAAGCTCACTGCTTAGACAGCACAAACCTTGCAACAAAGAACAACTGTTACCTAACTTTAAGTGAAGAGAACTAGGTTTTCCAGGCAGGTGTCATTTCATCTGCAGCCAAGGCAAATGTTTTTATTATACAAATGAACCCCGGAAGACTTCTAACAGCAGTGTGTTCTCATTTTAACTAAAGTGTGTCAGCTTCTGTTTCACCCTGCTGCCAATGCCAGTTAATAGCCCTGTTAATACCTGGTGCTAACATGTCCTGTGTCTTGATGGCTGCGTTCTGATCTTTTTTAGTATACAGTGCATTTGGGAAAGTATTCAGACCCTTTCCCTTTTTGCACATTTTGTTACGTTACAGCCTTATTCTAAAATGTATGAAATAAATTAAAAATCCTCAATCTACACACAATACCCCATAATGACAAGATGGACATGATTTTGAAAGGCACACATCTGTCTATACAAGGTCCCACAGTTGACAGTGCATGTCAGAGCAAAAACCAAGCAATGAGGTTGAAGGAATTAGCCTCCATCATTCTTAAATGGAAGAAGTTTAGGACCACCAAGACTCTTCCTAGAGCTGGCTGCCCGGCCAAACTGAGAAATAGTAGGAGAAGAGCGTTGATCAGGGAGGTGACCAAGAACATGATGATCAATCTGATAGAGCTCCAGAGTTCCTCTGTGGAGTTGTGGGAACCTTCCAGAAGGACAACCATCTCTGCAGCACTCCACCAATCAGGCCTTTATGGTAGAGTGGCCAGACGGAAGCCACACCTCAGTAAAAGGCACTGGCTCTGACGCTTGTCGCATGTGGCAGGGCTTGGAAACTATTACAATCTACAAAGGGAAGCACAGACGAGTGCTGCCCAGTGACACAAGCCTACCAGATGAGCTTAACTACTTCTATGCTCACTTCGAGGCAAATAACACTGAAACATGCATGAGAGCACCAGCTGTTCCGGATGACTGTGTGATCACGCTCTCCGCAGCCGATGTGAGTAAGACCTTTAAACAGGTCAACATTCACAAGGCTGCAGTACCAGACGGATTACCAGGACGTGTACTCTGAGCATGCTCTGACCAACTGGCAAGTGTCTTCACTGACATTTTCAACATCTCCCTGTCTGAGTCTGTAATACCAACATGTTTCAAGTTGACCACCATAGTCCCTGTGCCCAAGAACACTAAGGTAACCTGCATAAAGGACTACCGACCCGTAGCACTCACGTCTGTAGCCATGAAATGCTTTGAAAGGCTGGTCATGGCTCACATCAACACCCTTATCTCAGGAACCCTAAACCCACTCCAATTTGCATACAACACCAACAGATCCACACTGCCCTTTCACACCTGGACAAAAGGAACACCTATGTGAGAATGCTATTCATTAATTACAGCTCAGTGTTTAACACCATAGTGCCCTCAAAGCTCATCACTAAGCTATGGACCCTGGGACTAAACACCTCCCTTTGCAACTGGATCCGCCCCCAGGTGGTATTGGTAGGTAACAACACATCCGCATGCTGATCCTCAACACGGGGGCCCCTTAGGAGTGCGTGCTCAGTCCCCTCCTGTACTCCCTGTTTACTCATGACTGCACGGCCAGGCACGACTCCAACACCATCATTAAGTTTGCTGTTGACACAACAGTGGTAGGCTTGACAACGATGAGACAGCCTATATGGAGGAGGTCAGAGACCTGGCCGTGTGATGCAAGGACAACAACCTCTCCCTCAATGTGATCAGGAAAAGGAGATAATTGTGGACTACCGGAACTGGAGGACCGAGCACGCACCCATTCTCATCGATGGGGCTGTAGTGGAGCAGGTTGAGAGCTTCAAGTTCCTTGGCGTCCACATCACCAACAAACTAACATGATCCAAGCACACCAAGACAGTCGTGAAGAGGGCACGACAAAACCTATTCCCTCTCAGGAGACTGAAAAGATTTGGCATGGGTCATCAGATCCTCAAAAGGTTTTACAGGCACACCATCGAGAGCATCCTGATGGGTTGCATCACTGCATGGTATGGCAACTGCTTGGCCTCCAACCGCAAGGCACTACAGAGTGTAGTGCGTGCGGCCCAGTACATCACCAGGGCCAAGCTTCCTGCCATCCAGGAACTCTATCCCAGGCGGTGTCAGAGGAAGGCCCTAAAAAATGTCAAAGACTCCAGCCACCCTAGTCATAGACTGTTCTCTCTGCTACCGCAAACTGTACCGGAGCGCCAAGACTAGGTCCAAGAGGCTTCTAAACAGCTTCTACCCCCAAGCCATAAGACTCCTGAACAGCTAATCAAAAGGCTACCCAGACTATTTGCATTGCCCCCCCCCTTCTATGCTGCTGCTACTCTCTGTTATTATCTATGCATAGTCACTTTAGTAACTCTACCTACATGTACATATTACCTAAATTACTTCGACACCGGTGCCCACGCACATTGACTCTGTACCGGTACCCCCTGTATATAGCCCCGCTATTGTTATTTAATGCTGCTCTTTAATTATTTGTTATCTTATCTCTAACTTATTTTATTGGAATTATCTTAAAACTGCATTGTTGGTTAAGGGCTTGTAAGAAAGCATTTCACTGTAATGTCTACACCTGCTGTATTCGGCGCATGTGACAAATAGCATTTTATTTTATTTGACAACCCGCTTAGAGTTTGCCAGATGGCACCTAAAGGACTCTCAGACCATGAGAAACAAGATTCTCTGGTCTGATGAAACCAAGATGGAATTCTTTGGCCTGAATGCCAAGCGTCACATCTGGAGGAAACCTGGCACCATCCCTACGGTGAAGCATGGTGGTGGCAGCATCATGCTGTGGGGATGTTTTTCAGCGGCAGGGACTGGGAGACTAGTTAGGATCGAGGGAAAGATGAACAGAGCAAAGTACAGAGAGATCCTTGATGAAAACCTTCTCCAGAGTGCTCAGGACCTCAGACTGGGGAGAAGGTTCACCTTCCAACAGGACAACGACTCTAAGCACACAGCCAAGACAACGCAGGGGTGGCTTCGGGACAAGTCTATGAATGTACTTGAGGGGCCCAGCCAGAGCGCGGACTTGAACCCGATATAACATCTCTGAAGAGACCTGAAAATAGCTTTGCAGTGACGCTCCCCATCCAACCTGACAGAGCTTAAGAGGATCTGCAGAGAAGAATGGGAGAAACTCCCCAAGAAGACTTGAGGCTGTAATAGCTGCCAAAGGTGCTTCAACAAAGTACCTTCAACAAAGTAACAAAGGGTCTGAATACTTATGTTAATGTAACATTTTTAAAAGCATGTTTTTGCTTTGTCATTATAGGGTGTGCAGATTGATGTGGGAAATAAAGTTTTAATCAATTTGAGAATAAGACTCAAAAAATTTAAGGGTTTTGAATACTTTCCGAATGCATTGTATATTCCTCAGTCCAAATT
Organism: Salmo trutta; assembly: GCF_901001165.1. Taxonomy (NCBI): domain Eukaryota; kingdom Metazoa; phylum Chordata; class Actinopteri; order Salmoniformes; family Salmonidae; genus Salmo; species Salmo trutta. The sequence goes on along the minus strand of NC_042975.1, from coordinate 7,464,828 downwards.
ATTTGTGGTTCACTTCACCTCTTCTAAAGTAGTCTGTCTTGATCTGATTCTGTCTCTGTGCTGAGGTGTCAAAATGGTCTGTAGCCCCTGCCTGCAGTCAATGACCAGAAGTGCACTCTCTGGCCTCATTGGTGGAATTTTATAAATATTTTCGGTGAATCCGGTGTTTCTATATCAGATAGTTTTGTTTCAGTCTTCTGTCATGTATATAAACTATAATATTGGGATGCAAACTCAAAATGTAATACATTTCAACTCTCTATCTGACAGGGTACAGGTGTCTTTTATTTAAGCCCTTAACCATGTGTGTGAGGTGTATACCTTTGTTTCAAAATAGATGTATTTAAAACTTACCAAGAATCACTCTGACCCTGATTTAGCCCCACTGCAGTAAAATGTTTTAACTTTAACCTGAGATTTTTCCCTTATACAATAAAAACGGTATGATCTAGGATGATAGGAAAAAGTCATAACATTTCCCACAGTTCAGAGATATGATGCATCTCGTCAAACACTGGCAGAACAAACAGCATAAATAAATGAATGAACAAAAAAGCCTATTTTGTGAAGCTGCTGTCTGAACCCTGTTCGCTTCTGCACTACTGAGCATGCACATTTGATTAGGCTATACATAAAAACAGGAGAATGTTGTAAAACTTTCACATGGAATGAGCTGGAGAAACGAAGCCGGTAAGAGGAGTAAAACATTTAATGAAGAACGGACATGGAACGAGACAGGAACAGCGACAGCATACAAGAAAACAAAGACAAAAAACAATCAATGCATCAGCAGGGAACAGAGATGGCAAACTGACAAATATAGGGGAGGTAATAAACAGATGATAGGTGAGTCCAGGTGAGTCCAATATTGCTGAAGCGCATGATGAGGGAAAGCAGGTGTGCGTAATTGATGGCAGGAGTGCGTGATGCAGGGCAGCCTGGCGCCCTCAAGCGCCAGTGGAGGGAAGAGCGGGAGCAGACGTGACAGTACCCCCTCCCCTCTAAAGGCACCACCCGTCGTCCTCCCTGGCGAACCGGCCGAGACATGGGCGCTGTGCAAGCCGGTTGGCGCGTGGGAGCCCAACGAACCGGCAGGAGCGTGAGAGCCTGGCGAGCCGGCTGAGGCATGGAAGCCAGACAATCCGACTGAGGCAAGATGCCTGTCGATCCCGCTGCAGCGAGAAAGCCCGATGATCCAGTGGAGAGTGATGTGGGATGGGAAGCCGCCGAGCCAACCGAGGCAAGGAAACCTCTCAAGCCAGCCAGGGTGTGAAAGCCCAATGGGCTGGCTTAGGCACCCTCGGTTCCATCAGCGGCGGAATCCACCCCAACGTCACCAACAAAACAAAAAAAGAAACAAAAAAACTCCTGGACCAGCTGGGCGAACAAAAACTGAAGATCCGGCTGAGGCCTGACGTGGGAACGAAACAGGAACAGCAACAGCGACAGCATACAAGAAAACAAAGACAAAAAACAATCAATGCATCAGCAGGGAACAGAGCAAGGAAACTGACAAATATAGGGGAGGTAATAAACAGATGATAAGTGAGTCCAGGTGAGTCCAATATCGCATGAAGCGCGTGACGAGGGAAGGCAGGTGTGCGTAATTGATGGCAGGAGTGTGTGCAGAGTAGCCTGGCGCCCTCAAGCGTCAGGGGAGGGAAGAGCGGGAGCAGACGTGGCAAAAATATGATTATTAAATATTTTTGTTGCTGTTTTTCTGAGCGTCAAATCATATAACTAAACACACAAACACGGACACTCCAAATCTGGCTCTTTCGAATGGCAATGTTGAAGCCACATGCTAAAGTTACATTTACATTTGAGTAATTTAGCAGACGCTCCAGAGACTTACAATTAGTACATAACCCATGAGTGAGGCCCACTGAAGGACACTTTTTCACCTTGAAGAACTCGTTAGCACCATCTCATTAGGAAAGATTAGCATCTCTGAATGTTCTGCACACAAACTAATTATATGCAAACCTAGAGGACTTTTGAACATTGCACATGTTAAATCCACCAAGCTTTCAGACCATCGCTATCTACCTCGCTTGTATTGTTCAGTACTGTATCAGAAATGGGCCAGAAAATCTATGGGCCAGAAACTCTGCCAGTCCCATGTGGTAATGCTGACTGGACTAAGAAGAGGGTACTTTCATCTTTTTTTACATTCTTTCAAAACTAAAGCAAAAAAGGAGCTCTAACATGTCATTGTTCACATCAGTACACGCTGTCAGTTAGCCCTCCCTACTGCCGTCACTACCAGCTGGTTATCAAATCAAATCTAATTGTATTGGTCACATACACATGGTTAGCAGATGTTGTTATGAGTGTAGTGAAATGCTTATGCTTCTAGATCCGACAGTGCAGCAGCATCTAACAGGTAATATCTAACAATTCCACAACAAAACCTAATATCTAACAAATTCCACAACAAAACCTAATACACACAATCTAGTAAAGGAATGGGATAAGAATATATAAGTATAAAATATATGGATGAACAGTGACAGAGCGGCTAAGATGCAATAGATAGTAAAGAATAGATAGTGAAGGATACAATATACAATATATACATATGAGATGAGTAATGTGAGATATGTAAACATTCTTAAAGTGGCATTTTTAAAGTGACTAGTGTTCCATTTATTAAAGTGGCCAATGATATCAAGTCTATAGGTAGGCAGCAGCCTCTCTGTGCTAGTGGTGGCTGTTTAACAATCTGATGGCCTTGAGATGGCTGTTTTTTTATCTCTTTGTCCCAGCTTTGATGCACCTGTACTGACCTCGCCTTCTGGATGGAACTGGGGTGACAGGTAGTGGCTCGGGTGGTTATTGTCCTTGATGATATTTTTTGCCTTCCTGTGACATCGGGTGTTGTAGGTGTCCTGGAGGGCAGGTAGTTTTGCCCCCGGTGATGCGTTGTGCAGACCGCACCACCCTCTGGAGATCCCTGCAGTTGTGGGCGGTGCAGTTGCTGTACCAGACGGTGATACAGCCTGACAGGATACTCTCAATTGTGCACCTGTAAAAGTTAGTGAGCGTTTTTGGTGACAAGCCCAATTTTTCAGCCTCCTGAGGTTGGAGAGGCGCTGTTGCGCCTTCTTCACCACACTGTCTGTGTGCGTGGACCATTTCAGTTTGACGATGATAAGTACACTGAGGAACTTAAAACTTTCCACCTTCTCCACTGCCGTCCCGTCGATTTGCTGTTTCCTGATGTCCAGGATCATCTCTTTTGTTTTGTTGACGTTGACGTTGAGTGAGAGGCTATTTTCCGAGGGCCCTCATCTCCTCCCTATAGGCTGTCTCGTCGTTGTTGGTAATCAAGCCTACCACTGTATTGTCGTCTGCAAACTTGATGATTGAGTTGGAGGCGTGCATGGCCATGCAGTCGTGGGTGAACAGGGAGTACAGGAGAGGGCTGAGAACACACCCTTGTGGGGCCCCAGTGTTGAGGATCAGCGGAGTGGAGATGTTGTTTCCTACCCTCACCACCTGGGGGCGGCCCATCAGAAAGTCCAGGAACTAGTTGCACAGGTCGGGGTCGAGACCCAGGGTCTCAAGCTTAATGATGAGTTTGGATGGTACTATGGTGTTGAATGCTGAGCTGTAGTCAATGAACACCATTCTTACATCGGTAATCCTCTTGTCCAGATGAGATAGGTCAGTGTGCAGTGTGATGGTGATTGCATCGTCTGTGGACCTATTGGGGCGGTAAGCAAATTGAAGTGGGTCTAGGGTAACAGGTAGGGTGGAGGTGAAATGATCCTTGACTAGTCTCTCAAAGCACTTCATGGTGACAGAAGTGAATGCCACAGGGCCATAGTCATTTAGTTCAGTTACCTTAGCTTTCTTGGAACAGGAACAATGGTGGCCATCTTGAAGCATGTGGGAACAGCAGACTGGGATAGGGATTGATTGAATATGTCCGTAAACACACCAGCCAGCTGGTCTGCGCATGCTCTGAGGACGCGGCTAGGGATGCCGTCTGGGCCAGCAGCCCTGCGAGGGTTAACATGTTTAAATGTTTTACTCACGTAGGCCATGGAGAAGGAGAGCCCACAATCTTTGGTAGCAGGCTGTGTCGGTGGCACTGTATTGTCCTTAAAGCGCACAAAGAACTTGTTTATGCATATACTGTTATGTCAGTAATTTATGAATTAATAAAACAGGATAAATCTATTTTTTTAATTAAGAGAATGAGCTAGACTAGGGAAAAACAACTGTTAACATTATCAACCTATGTCAAAGGTACAGTACATTCGGAAATTATTCAGACCCCTTGACTTTATCCACATTTTGTTAGGTTACAGCCTTATTCAAAAATATATTAAATCGTTTTTTTCCCCCTCATGAATCTACACACAATACCCTGTAATGACAAAGCAAAAACAGTTTTTTATAAATGTTTGCAAATGTATTACAGCCTCAAGTCTTCTTGGGTATGACGCTACAAGCTTGGCACACCTGTATTTGGGGAATGTCTCTCATTCTTCTCTGCAGATCCTCTCAAGCTCTGTCAGGTTGAATGGGGAGCGTCTCTCATTCTTCTCTGCAGATCCTCTCAAGCTCTGTCAGGTTGGATGGGGAGCATCTCTGCACAGCTATTTTCATTATCACCGTATGGCAAAGGTAACTCAGTGGTAATTAGGGTTGAATACTTTCCAGGTAAAATGAATGACTGTGACCTTATTCAATGCATATACTGTATGGGTTGGGCTAAATGCAGAAGACACATTTTAGTTGAAGGCATTCAGTTGTACATGTCACGACTTCCGCCGAAGTCGGTCCCTCCTTGTTCGGTCGGCGTTTGGCGGTCGTGACATGTACAACTGAATGCCTTCAATGGCCTTCTAGCCATCACCGATCCACTTTTAATTTTCCATTTGTTTTGTCCTTGTCTTACACACCTGGTTTCAATCTCCCAATTACTTGTTCATCATTTAACCCTCTGTTCCCCCATGTTTGTTTGTGAGTGATTGTTTATTGTATTGCGGTCCGTAATTGTGATTTATTGACGTGTATTGTGATTATTGTTGAGTAAAATTGTGTACATTACTCATATCTGCTGTCCTGCGCCTGACTCATCTACACCAGCTACACACAGACGCATTACAGAATCACTCACCTTGAAATGGAGTCAGCAGGAGCAGACGGCCCCATGGATCGCGTGCTACAGACGATGGATAGATGGGAGAGAGAAGGAGGTCTTCCAACGCCTCCACCAGCCTCACTACAGCAGGCCCCACTGTCCACCCCTCCTTCACCCGGTTCCAGCGGGATTCGGCTCGCACTCCAAAGGGAGTATGATGGGACGGATGCCAGGGGTTCCTACTCCAGCTGGAACTCTACTTGGCGACCGTCCACCCGGCTCCTTTGGGACGTGAGAGCGTGTCAGCCCTCGTCTCTTGCATCTCAGGCAAAGCCCTGGAGTGGGCCAACGCCGTATGGAGTGATTATTTTAACTGAGGGTATCACCATTTCTTTTTACCATTACGGTGGACCATTACGCAGAGTTCACATGCCGCTTTCGGGCAGTTTTCGACCACCCGCCTGAGGGTCGGGTGGCGGGTGAACGTCTGTTACACCTGAGGCAGGGGACGAGGAGCATGCAGGATTTCACTTTGGACTTCCGGAGCCTGGCCGCCAGCGCGGGATGGAACAACAGGGCCCTGATCGATCACTACCGGTGCAGTCTGCGTGAGGACGTCCGTCGGGAGTTGGCCTGCCGAGACACCACCCTCACGTTGGACCAGCTGGTGGACCTGTCCATCCGGCTGGACAACCTGCTGGCTACCCGCGGACGTCCGGATCGGGGCCTGTCAGTTCCATCCCGCAGCAACTCCGCTCCGACGCCCATGGAGCTGGGAGGTGGTGTGATTGGGGCGACCGGAGGAGGGGCCATTCCCTGCAACATCTGTGGCCGCAGCGGGCAGACTGCTGGTCGGTGCTGGGGGGGGGTTCCTCAGGGAGTCGGGGCAGCAGGCAGGGCACTATCGTGTCACCCCAGGTGAGTCGGCACCAGGCTCCCCTAAAGCCTCCTGTTGCTCACATGTATGTGTTTATTAAATTTCCTGAATTTTCCCCGCATTCCCAGCATAAGGAGCTCGTAGATTCAGGCGCAGCTGGGAATTTTATTGACCGTTCATTTGCCCATAGTTTAGGGATCCCCCTTGTTCCTGTGGATATGCCCTTCCCTGTGCACGCCCTAGATAGTCGACCATTAGGGTTAGGGCTGATTAGGGAGGCCACCGCTCCACTAGACATGGTTACGCAGGAGGGTCACAAGGAGAGAATGAGTCTCTTCCTTATTGATTCTCCTGTGTTTCCCGTGGTGCTGGGCCTACCCTGGTTGGCCTGTCATGACCCCACTATTTCGTGGCAACAGAGGGCTCTCAAGGGGTGGTCACGAAAGTGCTCAGTGAGGTGTGTAGGGGTTTCCATCGGTGCGACTACGGTGGAAAGTCCAGACCAGGTCTCCACCGTGCGCATCCCCTCAGAATATCCCGATTTGGCTCTCGCCTTCTGTAAGAAGAAGGCGACTCAATTACCACCCCATCGATGGGGGGATTGTGCGATAAATCTCCTGGTAGACGCAGCACTTCCCAGGAGTCACATGTATCCTCTGTCACAGGAGAAGACGGCGGCTATGGAAACATATGTCTCTGAATCCCTGGGGCAGGGATACATTCGGCCCTCCACTTCACCTGCCTCCTCGAGTTTCTTTTTTGTGAAGAAGAAGGATGGTGGTCTGCGCCCGTGTATTGACTATCGGTGTATCAATCAGATCCGCTACCCGCTGCCTCTCATCGCCAGTGCGATCGAGTCAATGCACGGGGCGTGCTTCTTCACAAAATTGGATCTCAGGAGCGCTTACAACCTGGTGCGTATCCGGGAGGGGGAAGAGTGGAAGACGGCATTTAGTACCACCTCGGGGCACTATGAGTACCTCGTCATGCCGTACGGGTTGATGAATGCTCCATCAGTCTTCCAGGCCATTGTTGATGAGATTTTCCGGGACCTGCACGGTGAGGGTGTAGTGGTGTATATTGATGACATTCTGATATACTCCGCTACATGCGCCGAGCATGTGTCCCTGGTGCGCAAGGTGCTTGGTCGACTGTTGGAGCACGATCTGTACGTCAAGTCTGAGAAATGTCTGTTCTTCCAACAATCCGTCTCTTTCCTAGGGTATCGCATTTCCACGTCAGGGGTGGAGATGGAGAGTGACCGTATTTCAGCCGTGCGTAATTGGCCTGACTCCCACCACGGTAAAGGATGTGCAGCGGTTCCTAGGGTTTGCCAACTACTACCGGAGGATTATCCGGGGCTTTGGTCAGGTAGCGGCTCCCATTACCTCACTGCTGAAGGGGGGACAGGTGCGACTGCAGTGGTCGGCTGAGGCGGACAGGGCTTTTGGTTACCTGAGGGCTCTGTTTACCCCGGCTCCCGTGCTAGCTCATCTGGATCCCTCTTTGGCGTTCATAGTGGAGGTGGACGCGTCCGAGGCTGGGATAGGAGCCGTGCTCTCTCAGCGCTCGGGTACGCCACCGAAGCTCCGCCCCTCTGCCTTCTTTTTTCGAAGAAGCTCAGCCCTGCGGCGCAAAACTATGATGTGGGGGACCGGGAGCTGTTGGCTGTCGTCAAGGCTCTGAAGGCATGGAGACATTGGCTTGAGAGGGCGAGACACCCTTTTCTCATCTGGACTGACCACCGCAATCTGGAGTACATCCGGGTGGCGAGGAGACTGAACCCTCGCCAGGCAAGGTGGGCCATGTTTTTTTACCCGTTTTGTGTTCACCCTGTCCTACCAACCAGGTTCCCAGAACGCTAAGGCAAACGCACTGTCCTGGATGTATGACACAGAGGAGCGGTCCATGGATTACACTCCCATACTCCCGGCCTCTTGCCTGGTGGCACCGGTAGTGTGGGAGCTGGAAGTGGACATCGAGCGGGCATCACGTACAGAGCCCACTCCTCTCCAGTGTCCAACTGGGCGTCTGTACATTCCGTCTGCTGTCCGCGAGCGGGTTGATCTATTGGGCCCACACGTCACCCTCCTCTGGTCATCCTGGCATCGGCCAGACAGTGCGCTGTCTTAGTGGGAAGTACTGGTGGTCCACCTTGGCCAAGGATGTGAGGGTTGATGTTTCCTCCTGCTCGGTGTGCGCCCAGTGCAAGGCTCCCAGGCACCTGCCCAGAGGGAAGTTACAACCCCTACCCGTTCCACAACGGCCGTGTTCACACCTGTCTGTGGACTTCTTGGTAGATCTTCCTCCCTCGCAGGGCAACACCACAATCCTGGTCGTTGTGGATCGGTTTTCTAAGTCCTGCCGTCTCCTCCCTTTGCCCGGTCTCCCTACGGCCCTACAGACTGCAGAGGCCCTGTTCACTCACGTCTTCCGGCACTACGGGGTGCCTGAGGATATAGTGTCTGATCGGGGTCCCCAGTTCACGTCCAGGGTCTGGAGGGCATTCATGGAACGTCTGGGGGTCTCGGTCAACCTCACCTCAGGTTTTCACCCTGAGAGTAACGGGCAGGTAAAAAGAGTAAACCAGGATGTGGGTAGGTTTCTGTGGTCATATTGCCAGGACCGGCCGGGGGAGTGGGCGGCATTCATCCCCTGGGCAGAGATGGTCCAAAACTCACTCCGCCACTCCTCCATTAACCTCTCCCCCTTCTAGTGCGTACTGGGGTATCAGCCGGTTCTGGCACCTTGGCATCAGAGCCAGATCGAGGCTCCTGCGGTGGACGAATGGTTTAAGCGCTCGGTGGAGACCTGGGACACCGCCCATGTGCACCTGCAACATGCTGTGAGGCGGCAGAAGGCGAGCGCCGACCGCCACCGCAGTGAGGCCCCAGTGTTCACACCGGGAGACCAGGTCTGGCTCTCAACCCGAAACCTGCCCCTCCGGCTGCCCTGCCGGAAGCTGGGCCCGCGGTTTGTGGGGCCATTCAAAGTCCTAAGGAAACTGAACGAGGTATGCTACAGGTTACAGATTCCCCCAGATTACCATATTAATCCCTCATTCCATGTGTCTCTCCTCAGTCCGGTGGTGGCTGGTCCACTCCAGGAGTCTGAGGTGCGGGAGGTTCCTCCACCCCCTCTGGACATCGAGGGGGCCCCGGCGTATGCTGTTCGAACCATCCTGGACTCGAGGCATCGGGCGAGGGGCCTTCAGTACCTCGTGGAGTGGGAGGGGTACGGTCCGGAGGAGAGATGCTGGGTGCCGGTGGAGGACGTCTTGGACCCTCCGTTGCTGCGGGAGTTCCACCGTCTCCATCCGGATCGCCCTGCGCCTCATCCTCCAGCTCGTCCCCGAGGTCGGTGTCGGCGCCCTGCTGGAGTCGCACATAAAGGGGGGGTACTGTCACGACTTCCGCCGAAGTCGGTCCCTCTCCTTGTTCGGGCGGCGTTCGAGGGTCGACGTCACTGGCCTTCTAGCCATCGCTGATCCACTTTACATTTTCCGTTTGTTTTGTCCTTGTCTTACACACCTGGTTTCAATCCCCCAATTAATTGTTCATTATTTAACCCTCTGTTCCCCCATGTTTGTTTGTGAGTAATTGTTTATTGTATTGCGGTCCTTAATTGTGGCCTTGGATTTATTGACGTGTATTGTGATTATTGTTGAGTAAAATTGCGTACATTACTCATATCTGCTGTCCTGCGCCTGACTCATCTTCACCAGCTACACACAGACGCATTACAGTACAACTGACTAGGTATCATATAGGCTACTGCACATTACGCACAACAGAAAAAGAAGTCAGATTTAAACATCACATAAAAAATTAACAGTTCCATTTCACGCCATGCTGTTCACATAAATAATTTATTATAATTTACCAGTTTCTCGCAGTTATTTATCCCGCGAAAAGGGAGTGGTTTTGGGTGTTAAATCCCAGTAATTCTCGGGTAACCAGGTTCCCGCCATTCAACACTAGTGGTAATAGTGAGGTGCAAACAGCACAATGTGGCTTCGTCATCAACCATTACAACCAATCAAACGGAGCCCAGGAAGACTAGTTGTCATCATGGCGTCACCTATTGGTGACCCAAATAAAGATTAAAGAACACTTGTTCTTTGGTTTGATGTTCCTCTTGCTGCTCCAAAGGAAAGTACTATGGTCTTGTAGTGGATGCGAGTTTCGACTGGAAGCCAGTGGAGTGTGCGGAGGAGCAGGGTGACATGGGAGAACTTGGGAATGTTGAACACCAGGCGGGCTGCGGCATTCTGGATAAGTTGCAGGGGTATGATGGCACAAGCAGGGTGCCCAGCCTACAGAGAGTTGCAGTAGTCTACACGGGAGATGACAAGTGCTTGGATTAGGACCTGCATTGTTTCCCGTGTAAGGTAAGGTCGTAGTCTCAAATCAAATCAAATTGTATCGGTCACATACACATGGTTAGCAGATGATATTGCGAGTGTAGCAAAATGCTTGTAGTCTACAGATGTTGTAGAGTATGAACTTGCAGGGTATTGTCCGTAGTAAAGTCAAGGTTCTTTTCATTCTAGGAGGGGGACACCGTGGAGTTGTCAACCATGATGGAAAGATCTTGGAATGGGCAGGCCTTCCCTGAGAGGAAGAGCAGCTCCGTCTTGTGTGTTGTAGACATGTGGTAGTGGAGTAGTGGCCTGAGGGAACACAGTGTATTGTAGACATGTGGTAGTGGAGTAGTGGCCTGAGGGAACACAGTGTGTTGTAGATATGTGGTAGTGGAGTAGTGGCCTGAGGGAACACAGTGTGTTGTAGATATGTGGTAGTGGAGTAGGGACCTGAAAGCACACAGTGTGTTGTAGATATGTGGTAGTGGAGTAGTGGCCTGAGGGAACACAGTGTGTTGTAGATATGTGGTAGTGGAGTAGTGGCCTGAGGGCACACAGTGTGTTGTAGATATGTGGTAGTGGAGTAGTGGCCTGAGGGAACACAGTGTGTTGTAGATATGTAGTAGTGGAGTAGTGGCCTGAGGGAACACAGTGTGTTGTAGATATGTGGTAGTGGAGTAGGGGCCTGAGGGAACACAGTGTGTTGTAGATATGTGGTAGTGGAGTAGGGGCCTGAGGGAACACAGTGTGTTGTAGATATGTGGTAGTGGAGTAGGGGCCTGAGGGAACACAGTGTGTTGTAGATATGTGGTAGTGGAGTAGGGGCCTGAGGGAACACAGTGTGTAGTAGATATGTGGTAGTAGAGTAGTGGCCTGAGGGCAAACGCTTAAGGTCTCGTGAAATCTGTTGTAAATGTATTGTAATGTTTTTCAAATTATATAACTGCCTTAATGTTGCTGGACCCCAGGAAGAGTAGCTGCTGCCTTGGCAGGAACTAACAGGAATCTTGAATAAACCCCAGAAAGAGTAGCTGCTGCCTTGGCAGGAACTAATGGGGATCCTTAATAAACTCCAGGAAGAGTAGCTGCTGCCTTGGCAGGAACTAATGGGGATCCTTAATAAACTCCAGGAAGAGTAGCTGCTGCCTTGGCAGGAACTAATGGGGATCCTTAATAAACTCCAGGAAGAGTAGCTGCTGCCTTGGCAGGAACTAATGGGGATCCTTAATAAACCCCAGGAAGAGTAGCTGCTGCCTTGGCAGGAACTAATGGGGATCCTTAATAAACCCCAGGAAGAGTAGCTGCTGCCTTGGCAGAAACTAATGGGGATCCTTAATAAACCCCAGGAAGAGTAGCTGCTGCCTTGGCAGAAACTAATGGGGATCTATAATAAAACACAAATACAAACTACACAGGCACAAACAACAACAACAAGCCATATCCTTATATGACACAGTCAGGTTTCCAATAACAGTATTAATTAAATACAGAGTATGAATAAGAAATAAATGTCATATAAATAATAAACTCTGATAAGCATCTGCAGGCATGTTCTCAGCTACAACCTTCCTCCACTCAGCAGAGAGATTTTGACAAATTAAAATGAGTGAACACAGATCAAATACATGCATAATTATGCCATTATTCTTCCAAGTCAAAATTTCTTCAGAGAGTGGGATGAAAAATCCTGACACAAACCCCTGGCTTTTGGCCATCTCTGTCAGAGCAGTGGGATATTAAAACTGCATTGCAGTGAATAAATCTGTTCAAATAAATGCTAACGATGTGGTCTGTTTTGGCTGGCAGAGATATCCATTTTCTGCTCCTCTACCCCTTGCTCTCGCTCTCTCTCTCTCTCTCTCCCTTTAACTCTCTCTCTGTCTCTCTCTCTCTCTCTGTCTCTCCCTTTAACTCTCTCTCTGTCTCTCTCTCTCTCTCTCTGTCTCTCCCTTTAACTCTCTCTCTCTCTCTCTCTCTCTCTCTCTCTCTCTCTCAGCACTCTTTAAATCTCATAAGTTTCCAAAGTTTTAAAGTTGTTTCACCTCCCTTTACATCACAAGTGGCTGGTGGGACCTTAACTGGGGAGGACGGGCTCATAGTAATGGCTGGAATGGAATAAATGGAATGTTATCAAACAAATCAAACACCTGGTTTTCATGTCTTTGATACCACTCCATTGATTCCATTCCAGCCATTATTATGAGCCATCCTCCCCTCAGCAGCCGTGAGTCTGGCAGATACATTTCTACGTTTCAGGCTGTTAAAAAGCCTATGAAAAAGAGATGATCAAGTGGATTAAATAATTATATATACACAATACACACCTACTCAACATAGGGGTTTTCTTTATTTTTACTATTTTCTACATTGTAGAATACTAGTGAAGACATCAAAACTATGAAATAACACACATGGAATCACGTAGTAACCAACAAAGTGTTAAACAAATCAAAATATATTTTATATTTGAGATTCTTCAAAGTAGCCACCCTTTGCCTTGATGACAGCTTTGCACACTCTTGGCATTCTCTCAACCAGCTTCATGAGGTAGTCACCTGGAATGCATTTCAATTAACAGGTGTGCCTTGTTAAAAGTTAATTTGTGGAATTTCTTTCCTTCTTAATGCGTATGAGCCAATCTGTTGTGTTGTGACAAGGTAGGGGTGGTATACAGAAGATAGCCCTATTTGGTAAAATACCAAGTCCATATTATGGCATCTACAGCTCAAATAAGCAAAGAGAAACAACAGTCCATCATTACTTTAAGACATGAAGGTCAGTCAATCCGGAACATTTCAAGAACTTTGAAAGTTTCTTCGAGTGCAGACGCAAAAACCATGAAGTGCTATGATAAAACTGGTTCTCATGAGGACCGCCACAGCAAAGTAAGTCCCAGAGTTACCTCTTCTCTAGAGGATAAGTTCATTAGAGTTAACTGCACCTCAGAAATTGCAGCCCAAATAAATACTTCACAGAGTTCAAGTAACAGACACATCTCAACATCAGCTGTTCAGAGGTGATTGCGTGAATTAGGCCTTCATGGTCGAATTGCTGCAAAGAAACCACCACTAAAGGACACCAATAAGAAGAAGAGACTTGCTTGGGCCAAGAAACAAGAGTAAACACATGAAAAACGTGCTTCACGTGCTTCTACACCTGCATTGCTTGCTGTTTGGGGTTTTAGGCTGGGTTTCTGTACAGCACTTTCTGACATCAGCTGATGTAAGAAGGGCTTTATAAATAAATTTGATTGATTGAACACAGCATGGTAGCAACACAACATGACAACAAAATGGTAGCAACACAACATGATAGCGGCACAAAACATGGTACAAACATTATTGGACAGAGACAACAGCACAAAGGGCAAGAAAATAGAGACAACAATACATCACACAAAGCAGCCACAACTGTCAGTAAAAGTGTCAAAGGGTTGCTACTTTGAAGAATCAAAAATATAAAATATATTTTCATTAGTTTAACACTTTTTTGGTTACTACATGATTCCATATGTGTAATTTCATAGTTTTGATGTCTTCACTATTATTCTACAATGTAGAAAATAGTAACAACAAAGAAAAACCCTTTAATGAGTAGGTGTGTCCAAACTTTTGACTTTCTAACATTTTTCCCTCAGTCCTAGCTTAAAAAAAACAACGAATGTTCATAAATGACCAGCATGGTCAAATAATAATAATCAGAGTAGTTGTCGAGGGTGCAACAAGCACGTCCGGTGAACAGGTCAGTGTTCCGTAGCTGCAGGCAGAACAGTTGAAACGAAGCCCGAGAGGCAGCTGCAAAAAAAGATTTTGGGGGAGGGGGGGCACAAGGGGAGATTGGAGGAGTCAGGGTTGACCCCGTGCTTACCGTGGGGAGAGTGTGACCAGTCAGTCACCGTGTTATGCGGTGATGCGCACTGTGTCTCCAGTGCGCATTCACAGCCCGGTGCGCTCGTTGCCTACGCCCCGCATTTGCTGGGCTAAAGTGAGCATTCAGCCAGGACGGATTGTGCCGGCTCAGCGCTTCTGGTCTCTAGTGTGTCTCCTCGGTCCAGGATATCCTGCGCCAGCTCTACGCACTGTGTCGCAATGCGCCTTCACAGCCCAGTTCGTCCTGTGCCAGCGCCCCGCACTTGCCAGTCTAAAGTAAGCATCCAGCCAGGATGGGTTGTGCCAGCCCTATGCTCCAGACCTCCAGTGCACCTCCACGGCCCAGTATATCCTGTGCCAGCTCCGCGCACCCGGTCTCCAGTGCGTCTCTCCAGCCTGGTACGCCCTGTGCCTGCTCTGCTCACCCGGTCTCCAGTGCGTCTCTCCAGCCTGGTATGCCCTGTGCCTGCTCTGCTCACCCGGCCTCCAGTGCGTCTCCCCAGTCCGGTGAGACCTGTTCCGGCTCCACGTACGAAGCCTCCAGTGATGATCCATGGTCCGACGCCTCCAATGATGATCCATGGTCCGAAGCCTCCAATGATGATCCATGGTCCGAAGCCTCAAGTGATGATCCAAGGCCCGGAGCCTGTAGTGATGATCCATGGCCCGGAGCCTGTAGTGATGATCCATGGCACGGAGCCTCCAGTGATAATCCATGGCACGAAGCCTCCAGTGATGATCCAAGGCCCGGAGCCGGTAGTGATGATCCATGGCGCGGAGCCTGTAGTGATGATCCATGGAGCGGAGCCTCCAGCGACGGTCCCCGGTCCGGAGCCTCCAGCAACGGTCGGCAGTCCAGAGTCTCCAGCGACGGTCGGCAGTCCGGAGCCTCCAGCGACGGTCGGCAGTCCGGATGATCCAGCGGCGGTCGGCAGTCCGGAGCCTCCAGCGGGGGTTCCCAGTTCGAAGCCTCCGGCAACGATCTACAGTCCGGTCCCTCTGGCGACGATCCACGGTCCGGGACCTCCGGCGACGATCAACGGTCCGGAGCTTTTGGCGACGACCCCCGAAAGAGAGTCGCCACCGAGGATGGTGGATCCGCGAGCAGAGCGGGGTCTACATCCCGCACCGGAGCCACCACCGAGTCTAGATGCCCACCCGGACCCTCCCCTATTGAGTCAGGTTTTGCGGCCGGAGTCCACACCTTTTGGGGGGGGGGGTACTGTCACGCCCTGACCGTAGAAAGCCTTGTTATTTCTCTATTTGGCTAGGTCAGGGTGATTTGGGTGGGTATTCTAGATTATGTATATCTATGTTTGGGGAAAAATGTGTATAATTGCAACAAACTTGCTTTAAAACTGCAAAATGTTCTCTACACCTCATGACAAAATGTGTAGAATAGCACAAAATGAACTCTAAAACTTAAAAATGTTCTCTCTACTCTCAAGTGAGGGGAAGGGGTTATGGGAATGGGTACGCAGACCCACGGGCAACTGCAGCCCCTCGTGATAAGTTCACATTTTTGTGGCCCCCACCCCCATCAAAGTTACCTATCCCTGCCTTAAGCAATTAAACCACTGGGACCGTTTGACTCTCCAGATGACTTGATATTTGCATACATTGCTCTAGTTTTTCCCAAGCACAGGTGGGTCTTTGCCTGACTGGAGACATCTACTACTGTGCAGCTCCACCCACCTGTCTGCTCTCTTCTCTGCGGCTCTCACAGAAACCAACTGGGTAAGCTTAATGTCAGCTGACTAGCGTGTGACACTTACGCAAGCTGCCTCCACAGACGCTGTCTTCTATTAACCCAAGTGCGATCTTAGGAGCAGTCAGGCTACAGAAAGGACCCTGAAATAGACCATGCTTCATTGTTTTATGTCATTGGGATTTAGTACTGGACATGTTTACTTGCTCACCTGCTCTAAAATTTTAGAAGTCTCCATTTAGCGTGTCTAGAAATTAGGGACGATAAAGCTGTAAGAGATTTTTATTGTGGCTTGTTATTGTGCTCAGGAAGGGTGCCAGAATCAATGTGTTTGTTGTGGGTGTTTATAATAAATAGACCTACCTGCAGAGACTGATCATGTGTTACATGTCACATATACAGCACATGTATGGGCCTCATTTAGCACAACGATCTAACACCAGTGGGCTCCAATGACTTGCTCTGCCTCTCAAATGGCTCACTATGGATAAGGTCTTTATTGTCAGGAGATGCTGTGCAGCAGGCAGCTTGAAGCTACAACATCCTAACAACTTGAAGCTACAACATTCTAACGTCTTGAAGCTACAACATCCTAGTGTCTTGCAGCCACAACATCCTAATGTCTTGAAGCTACAACATTCTAACGTCTTGAAGCTACAACATCCTAACGTCTTGAAGCTACAACATCCTAGTGTCTTGAAGCTACAACATCCTAATGTCTTGAAGCTACAACATTCTAACGTCTTGAAACTACAACATCCTAAAGTCTTGAAGCTACAACATCCTAATGTCTTGAAGCTACAACATTCTAACGTCTTGAAGCTACAACATTCTAACGTCTTGAAGCTACAACATCCTAATGTCTTGAAGCTACAACATCCTAATGTCTTGAAGCTACAACATTCTAACGTCTTGAAGCTACAACATTCTAACGTCTTGAAGCTACAACATCCTAATGTCTTGAAGCTACAACATCCTAATGTCTTGACGCTACAACATCCTAGTGTCTTGACGCTACAACATCCTAGTGTCTTGACGCTACAACATCCTAATGTCTTGAAGCTACAACATTCTAACGTCTTGAAGCTACAACATCCTAGTGTCTTGAAGCTACAACATCCTAGTCTTTAAGCTACAACATCCTAATGTCTTGAAGCCACAACATCCTAATGTCTTTAAGCTACAACATCCTAATGTCTTGAAGCTACAACATCCTAATGTCTTGAAGCTACAACATCCTAATGTCTTGAAGATACAATTTTTTATTTTTTATTTATTAGGATCCCCATTAGCCGACGCAAATGACAACAGCTTGTTTTACTGGGGTCCAACACATAACGAAAAAGACATTACAGACAAAAGACGTCTTGGAGCTATAACAAAAATGTCTTGAAGCTATAACATCCCAATGTCTACTAATAATGGCGATTGATTCAGAACTTGTAGCTATATGGAGGGTAACCAAGTCTCTGGATAATTACTCACCCAGGCAAGATGTGTCATTACTTCATCTACAGACAGATGGATGAGAGGAAGTCGCCACCATCTGAAATAATGTTGTCATTGGCTCTATTAAAAACATGGGATGTGTCTGCCATGTCTGTTAGTTCCCTCTGTCTATTCCACTTGTTAAATATAGATTTGTAGCTCTGTTCATGATTTTTGGTTCTGTCTCAAACCAGGCTGGTTCATATAAAGGCTTGTTTTTGTCTCCTGTTCAGGGAGGGGTGTTGATGAAAACGTGTCTTCCTGTCAGCACACAATCCCCTTCTTCTTATATATCCACTGTGTTTGACTGGCTGTCAGGCAGTCGGTGATGAAACATTTAAAGAAGCACTTAGGGGGTTTAAAATGCTCTTTGTCATGGAAATGTCAAGTACAAAGTTGATTCTCAGTGGGAGTTGAAAGTAATCTGGGAGACCAGAATTTATCCACCAATGACCTCTTTCCCTACATGTTGCCTATTCAGAGAACATGACATTCCTCCCCTAGCATGGTGCCTGGCTTGTTTGGTTCAACTGACTGTAAAGTCCTGCAGGTGTGGCACTTAGCCGGTGGGTTGGAGAAATGCTTGCAACAACGTTTCTGAAATCCCATTTCTTTACATTCCACCTGGAGGAATAATGCACATGCATCAAGTTTTCTCAGGCAATACAAATCTTCAGTGGTGTCTAAACCTCAATGGAGTCTAATCCTCAACGGAGTCCTATCCACAGTGGAGTCCAATCCTCAGTGGAGCCCTATCCTCAGCGGAGTCTAATCCTCACTGGAGTCTTAGCCAACAGGAAGTTCATGCTCCAGGGACCACAGCAGAACGACATGATGTAAGAGTTGGAGGAATACCTTCTACCCCCTCTATGCAAATCACAACATTTATTCGTGGCAGTAGTCTAGCCACTGCACAGTGGGCTGCATGAGATATAATGATGGCTGAATTATAAATGCATCTGCTACACCTGTATTGACTTATAATTCTTATGGACGGCACGTTTCAGTATATAAACGGTATATGTAGCAGCCTGACAGAAGGTGAAAAACTTCCCTAGCTGGGAGAGGAATGGAGATTGCCAAAGACAGTAAGCTGACAAGAAACGGTGCTGTGGAGAAGCTTTAATACTAATACTGCAAATAGTTCTGAAGTACTGCAAAGAAGAGAGGGGGTCTGAATTAGTTCTGAAGTACTGCAAAGAAGAGAGGGGGTCTGAATTAGTTCTGAAGTACTGCAAAGAAGAGAGGGGCTCTGCATTAGTTCTGAAGTCAACACGTACCACACACCAATTATGTGCATGTGCACGCACACATGCACACATGCACACATGCACACACGCACACATGCACACACTCACACATGCACACACTCACACATGCACACAGCGACGCTGCTAATGCCACCAATTTAGCCAGTAAATGAAGGAAGGTTTGTCAACGAAAAGTAATAATGAGTTATGTTTGTTTATTTTTTATCTGTTGTTACATGATGTTACATGATGTCAATGGGAACTACAGTGAGCCCATCTATGGGTAAGTTTTTTCAAAAGTGTTGTTAGTTGGAGAAATGTTGAGCTGGTAAATATGTTTTGGGGATCTGCGCTACAGCAACACAATCCGCAGAAAAATTGGTAACCATAGCAACAACCATCAAAGATGAGGCCTATAGCTGAGACTGGCCTTAATGCAAACCATCCTGAGAGATAAGGTTTCATTAAACCCTAAAACCCTCTTATGTCACGACACTGTGCCTCACTGCACCTACCTGCAGAAAGTCACTGCTAAAACACGGAAACTAATAGGAATGTGTATTCTTTGTAACTAATTTAGGTGCTCATAAAAGAAAAATCCTGATATATTTCACCTCTCTAGGAGGAACTGTGGCATGCTGCAGCTTGTGGTGCTATTCCTTTTAACACAAGAAAGCTTACGTCAGTTGAGGAACGGTAGCTAGATGCAGTTCTTCACAAAACAAGCATCCAAAAATATTTCTTAATTCAATTTATCTACTTAGTTTCTTCTGTTTTCATCTAAATACTTGTGTTATATGGGCCTGTGAGGGGATTGCCTAAGAAGCAGGGGATTAGAAAAAGGAAACAAAACAATTTCAAAATAAATCGTATTAACATTACGTAATACTGTTCATAGAAAATCTCCTCACATAAAACCCAATTAGCCCACATGGTAAATAGTAGTAATCAACTGAAAATTACTGCCATAGATGACTGCCAAAACACCAAACCTCACTTTACATTCACACATATGGTGGATGGCCGTTCATTTCCATGCAATTACATACAATTTCCACCTGTCGCAAGGCATAGGTTTATTTTCCCCTGTGAATCTAGCCACGTCTGTGTCCATTAGCTTGTAAAAAATAACTTACTTGGTCAACTTACAGCAATAATTGAAAGCATTAGGGCAAATTGCTCCCAATTAGCCAGTGAAGGCAGAGAAGGCAGTGAAGGCCAAAGGCAAGCAGAGAGCACAATTAGGAAAATGCAATGTCAGTTTCCCAAAAGTTAGACTCAGGCATATCTTATGAATTATGATGAGCTGGTGTCACAAGCTGCCAAGGATTCTAAACACTTGGCTATAGACATGCATTCATGCACACACACACACACACACATCTGCACACACGCATGTATAATGCTAGTAAAATTGTACTGTTTGTGTAATGATGTGCGCTGAGAGTCGGGAAGCAAGTTCAGGGAGTGAGTGTTTTAATAAATAAAAGAAACATGAAACACAACGCACTGACATGAAAACAGAGTCAATAACACCTGAGGAAAGAACCAAGGGGAGTGACAGATATAGGGAAGATAATCAAGGAGGTGATGGAGTCCAGGTGAGTGTCATCAGGCGCAGGTGCGCATAACGATGGTGACAGGTGTGTGGGATAATCAGCAGCCTGATGACCTAGAGGTCAGAGAGGGAGTATAATCAGCAGCCTGATGACCTAGAGGTTAGAGAGGGAGGATAATCAGCAGCCTGATGACCTAGAGGAAGGAGAGGGAGGATAATCAGCAGCCTGATGACCTAGAGGTTAGAGAGGGAGGATAATCAGCAGCCTGATGACCTAGAGGAAGGAGAGGGAGGATAATCAGCAGTCTGATGACCTAGAGGCCAGAGAGGGAGGATAATCAGCAGCCTGATGACCTAGAGGTCAGAGAGGGAGTATAATCAGCAGCCTGATGACCTAGAGGTCAGAGAGGGAGGATAATCAGCAGCCTGATGACCTAGAGGTCAGAGAGGGAGGATAATCAGCAGCCTGATGACCTAGAGGAAGGAGAGGGAGGATAATCAGCAGCCTGATGACCTAGAGGCCAGAGAGGGAGTATAATCAGCAGCCTGATGACCTAGAGGAAGGAGAGGGAGTATAATCAGCAGCCTGATGACCTAGAGGCCAGAGAGGGAGGATAATCAGCAGCCTGATGACCTAGAGGTCAGAGAGGGAGTATAATCAGCAGCCTGATGACCTAGAGGCCAGAGAGGGAGGATAATCAGCAGCCTGATGACCTAGAGGCCAGAGAGGGAGGATAATCAGCAGCCTGATGACCTAGAGGTCAGAGAGGGAGTATAATCAGCAGCCTGATGACCTAGAGGTCAGAGAGGGAGGATAATCAGCAGCCTGATGACCTAGAGGTCAGAGAGGGAGGATAATCAGCAGCCTGATGACCTAGAGGTCAGAGAGGGAGGATAATCAGCAGCCTGATGACCTAGAGGAAGGAGAGGGAGGATAATCAGCAGCCTGATGACCTAGAGGCCAGAGAGGGAGTATAATCAGCAGCCTGATGACCTAGAGGTCAGAGAGGGAGGATAATCAGCAGCCTGATGACCTAGAGGTCAGAGAGGGAGTATAATCAGCAGCCTGATGACCTAGAGGCCGGAGAGGGAGTATAATCAGCAGCCTGATGACCTAGAGGCAGGAGAGGGAGGATAATCAGCAGCCTGATGACCTAGAGGCCGGAGAGGGAGGATAATCAGCAGCCTGATGGCCTAGAGGAAGGAGAGGGAGGATAATCAGCAGCCTGATGACCTAGAGGAAGGAGAGGGAGGATAATCAGCAGCCTGATGACCTAGAGGCAGGAGAGGGAGGATAATCAGCAGCCTGATGACCTAGAGGAAGGAGAGGGAGGATAATCAGCAGCCTGATGACCTAGAGGTCAGAGAGGGAGGATAATCAGCAGCCTGATGACCTAGAGGCTGGAGAGGGAGGATAATCAGCAGCCTGATGACCTAGAGGAAGGAGAGGGAGGATAATCAGCAGCCTGATGACCTAGAGGAAGGAGAGGGAGGATAATCAGCAGCCTGATGACCTAGAGGAAGGAGAGGGAGTATAATCAGCAGCCTGATGACCTAGAGGCTGGAGAGGGAGGATAATCAGCAGCCTGATGACCTAGAGGAAGGAGAGGGAGGATAATCAGCAGCCTGATGACCTAGAGGCTGGAGAGGGAGGATAATCAGCAGCCTGATGACCTAGAGGAAGGAGAGGGAGGATAATCAGCAGCCTGATGACCTAGAGGAAGGAGAGGGAGTATAATCAGCAGCCTGATGACCTAGAGGTCAGAGAGGGAGGATAATCAGCAGCCTGATGACCTAGAGGGAGGAGAGGGAGGATAATCAGCAGCCTGATGACCTAGAGGCCAGAGAGGGAGGATAATCAGCAGCCTGATGACCTAGAGGCCAGAGAGGGAGTATAATCAGCAGCCTGATGACCTAGAGGCCAGAGAGGGAGTATAATCAGCAGCCTGATGACCTAGAGGTCAGAGAGGGAGGATAATCAGCAGCCTGATGACCTAGAGGTCAGAGAGGGAGGATAATCAGCAGCCTGATGACCTAGAGGAAGGAGAGGGAGTACAATCAGCAGCCTGATGACCTAGAGGCCGGAGAGGGAGGATAATCAGCAGCCTGATGACCTAGAGGCCGGAGAGGGAGTATAATCAGCAGCCTGATGACCTAGAGGAAGGAGAGGGAGGATAATCAGCAGCCTGATGACCTAGAGGAAGGAGAGGGAGTATACGTGAACAGTTTGACTTTTTGCGCCACTTGCTTTTCCTCATGTGGCTACTTGAGTGAAGGAAATAGTATTATAAACAGATTGGTTAGAGCCCTGAATGCTGATTGGCTGACAGCCGTGGTATATCAGACCGTATACCATGGGAATGACAAAACATTTATTTTTACTGCTCTAATTACGTTGATAACCAGTTTATAATAGCAATAAGGCACCTCGGGGGTTTGTGGTATATGGCTAAGGTCTGTGTCCAGGCACTCTGCGATGCGTCGTACATAAGAATAGCCCTTAGCCGTGATATATTGGCCATATACCACACCCCTTCGTGCCATATTGCTTAATCATATCCTGCTTTGGGATGAAATGAAGGTTCAAGTCACTCCACTCCCAGGTTTTGCCAGGGTCTGACAACACATCAATGTCAGAGCTGGCCTGCTGCACTTCTTCCTGCCACACTCACACACACACACACACGCAGACACACAAACATACGGCTTAATTAAAATATTCAGCAAACTGACGACAGAGGATCAAGCACTAGACCTTAATTAATACACAAAAACGAAACCCAACGCTGGGGTGCACATGAAACAGTGTTACATTCAGGGCACTCTTAGGAATGTGTTTACAGCTTTTCAAAAATCACATAAATTACAGATGTGTGTGTGTGGGGGAGGGAGGGGGGGGTTACATTCGAACTGACAGACAGGTGGAAAAGTAGTATCAGAAAAAAATATTCTTCCCTTACAGAAAAAACACGTGATTTCACATCTGGAAAAAGATATGATTTCACATCTGGAAAACCACATTATTTCAAATCTGAAAAATCACATGATTTCATGTGAAATTTCACGTGAAATCATGTGAAAACATTCAGTTTTTTTTTTTAACACTTCACATGTGATCATGTGTAGTTTTATGTTATCACATGTTGCGTTACTTGTTGTCACATGTTATCAAATTAACTTCACATAAGATGTGTTTTTGGAACACTTCACATGTGATCACGTGAAATTCATGTGGTTTTCCGTAAGAGTTTCCCTACAGTACAACTACAGCGGGTCGTCCACCCCATTTAATCAACCAAGAATAATTGATCATTTTATTGTGACTATGAAAAGGCTAATTAGGAACTAATTATGTGTATAATTGAGGGCATAAACCATTTTACTTTCCCTCTCAGTCTTAAAATACATTGAACTTATATCCTGATTAAGACACGCTTTCAAACCAGGCCAAGATGATCTGGTCCCATTTCCTTTTATCTGTGCTACCTTGGACAGTATTATTGTATGACTGGCATTAGTCATCACCATCATTTCACCACGACAGGCAATAACTGCACTATAACATTGGTAACACAGTGCTTTCGGAAAGTATTCAGACCCCTTTACTTTTTCCACATTTTGTTACGTTACAGCATTATTCTAAAATGTATTTCCTCATCAATCTACACACAATACCCCATAATGACAAAGTAAAAACAGGTTTTTTGATTTGTTTACAAAACAATAACAAAAAAGAACAGAAATACCTTATTTACATAAGTATTCAGATCCTTTGCTATGATCCATAGGTCATCCCTGTAGTCATCCCTGTCATCCCAGATCTACCAGCCTGGACGACCAGACGACGGGTCCGGAACGGCGATCCCAATCCGGACATTCGCTGCCCATCCTTGTGGCGGCCTGCTCCATTTGCAGAAATCCAATGATGATCCACAACCAGGACATCCCATGGTCATTTTTATGTTGGTTTGCAAACTCTGAAAATGTCTCAAGTGAAGAAGATGACGACTACACAGGAACGTTCAGCCTGCAGCTGTTTAAGTACTCTGAAAGATCCATTCGAAACAACATTTCCCTATCAAATGACCATTGGTACGCCTAACGTATCCATTATAACAGTTTATGTAATTATGTGTGATTATTTGTCACGGCTGTCTGAAGGATCGGACCAAAATGCAGCGTGTTCATATTTATTTATTCCGTGAAATTAAATGCAATACATAAATACTTGAAATACAAAAACTAGACAAACACCCCCTGTCACGCCCTGACCTACTTTACCATAGAAAATAACAACTTACTATGGTCAGGACGTGACAGTACCCCCCCCCCCAAAGGTGCGGACTCCGACCGCACCTAAAAAAAACAACAACAAAACCCCCCAACAACAAACCCCCCCACACAACAAACCCCCCCAACAACAAAACACAAAGGGAGGGTAGGGTGGGCGACTAATGTCTATGGCGGCTTATATGCAGTACCCAGAACCTTCTTATCTAGCGCCTCCCCCCATGGAGGCGGCTCGGGTTCGGGGCGTAACCCCCACTGCACCCACTGATCCCTCTGCTTCTTTACCACCTGACCGTGGATCGTCGTCGAAAGAACCGGACTGTAGATCATTGCTAGAGGTTCTGGGCTGTAGACCGCCGCTGGAGGCTCTGGGCTGCAGGCCGCCACTGAAGGTTCTCGGCTGCAGGCCGCCGCTGAAGGCTCTGGGCTGCAGACCGCCGCTGAAGACTCTGGGCTGCAGACCGCCGTTGGAGGCTCCGGGCTGAGGAGCGTCGCTGGAGGCTCTGGACTGAGGAGCGTCGTTTGAGGCTCCGTACTTGTGAGCGTCGCTGGAGGCTCTGGACTGAGGAGTGTCGCTGGAGGCTCCGGACTGAGGAGCGTCGCTGGAGGCTCCGGACTGGGGATGCGCACTGGAGGCCTGATGCGTGGGGCTGGCATAGGAGGCGCCAGACTAGTAACACGCACCTCAGGGCGAGTGCGGGGAGCAGGAACAGGACACCCCGGACTGGGCAGGCGCACTGGAGGCCTGATGCGTGGGGCTGGCATAGGAGGCGCCAGACTAGTAACACGCACCTCAGGGCGAGTGCGGGGAGCAGGAACAGGACACCCCGGACTGGGCAGGCACACTGGAGGCTTGATGCGTGGGGCTGGCATAGGAGGAGCCAGACCAGTAACACACACCTCAGGGCGAGTGCGGGGAGCAGGAACAGGATATACTGGGCCGTGGAGGCGCACTGGAGATCTCGAGTGTAGAGCTGGCACAACCCATTCTGGCTGGATGCTCAACCTAGCTCGACTAATGCAGGGCGCGGGCACAGATTGCACCGGCCTGTGAATGCGCCCTGACGACACAGTGCGAATCACCGCATAACACGGTGCTTTCCCCGTTACTCGCTCCCCACGGTAAGCACGGGGAGTTGGCTCAGGTCTCCATCCTGACTCTGCAAAACTTCCACATTTTTTGGGGGGGATGCTTCTCGTGCTTCCTTCGTTGGGCTAGCTCCTCGTAATGTCGCCGTTCCTCCCTCGCTGCCATTACCTCCTCCCATGTCCAGGACGTCCTCCATTCTCTCCTTTCCCTGGCCCAGGATCCCTGCTCCTCCTGGGCACGCTGCTTGGTCCTTTTTTGGTGGGTGATTCTGTCACGGCTGTCTGAAGGATCGAACCAAAATGCAGCGTGTTCGTAGTTCCACATATTTATTTATTCCGTGAAACTAAATGCAATACATAAATACTTGAAATACAAAAAACAGACAAACACCCCCTGTCACGCCCTGACCTACTTTACCATAGAAAATAACAACTTACTATGATCAGGACGTGACATTATTTGTATATCGCTGATTCATCATTTGTGCTAGGGTTCGTGCAGATATCCAAGGATTTTGCGACATTCAGAATGAGACTGAAGGTAAATAAGAATGAATGAATTGACTGTGACTGATGTAAGAGATATAAATATCTTTAGAGTTTAGTCGGGAGATAGTATCTCGTTAAATAACTTTTTCCGTGGTGCCCCAGATTACTACTTAATTAATTGTTCCATGAGTAATTTAATCGTGTAATAATTTAACATCGATGACGGGAATTTTTTTTTTAATACATTTTAGAATAAGGTTGTAACGTAACAGAATGTGGAAAGTCAAGGGGTCTGAATACTTTCCGAATGTACTGTAAGTATGATGTGTTACTGCACAGTTCTCATTTAAATTCTGCATCAGGATCAGCTCCTCGAACTTTACCTAGATCTGTCTCTACCTGGATCTGTCTCTACCTTGGCTTGTAACACTCCGTTGTAACACTGTGACCGAGAGAAATCCCATTGTTATCCCGCCTGTTTGGCAGTCTTTCTCCCTTGGCCTTTCCTCCAGAGGCTAAATGAGCTTTTATCATCTTTAAATAACTCATTAGAGAGGAGCCCTGCCCTTTGCCTGCTCTTGGGGAGTCAGGGAGCGCGCCAAATTACATCACAGGCTTTTAGACCCGTTTGTAATTAGATCTGTCCCTGCTAATTACAGCTGATCATCGCTATGGCAACATGTAGCAGGGTAGCGGGATAAGGATCCAGGGCGAGGGTGAGTTAGAGGTGGGGCAGTCTGACAGCCTGCAGCGTTATTGTCTACAAAAGGGCAGGGTGAGTTAGAGGTGGGGCAGTCTGACAGCCTGCAGCGTTATTGTCTACAAAAGGACAGGGTGAGTTAGAGGTGGGGCAGTCTGACAGCCTGCAGCGTTATTGTCTACAAAAGGCTGCTACTTCTCTTTCATGAAGGGTGTATTGTTAGGGTGGATAACATGTCATGTCATGTTAGGGTGGATAACATGTCATGTATTGTTAGGGTGGATAACATGTATTGTTAGGGTGGATAACATGTCATGCATTGTTAGGGTGGATAACATGTCATGTATTGTTAGGGTGGATAACATGTATTGTTAGGGTGGATAACATGTATTGTTAGTGTGGATAACATGCCATGTTAGGGTGGATTACATGTATTGTTAGGCTGGCTAACATGTATTGTTAGTGTGGATAACATGTCATGTTATGTTAGGGTGGATTACATGTATTGTTAGGCTGGATAACATGTATTGTTAGTGTGGATAACATGTCATGTATTGTTAGGATGGATAACATGTCATGTATTGATAGGGTGGATAACATGTCATGTATTGTTAGCGTAGATAACATGTCATGTATTGTTAGGGTGGATAACATGTATTGTTAGGGTGGATAACATGTATTGTATTGTTAGGGTGGATACCATGTCATGTTATGTTAGGGTGGAAACATGTCATGTATTGTTAGGGTGGATAACATGTATTGTTAGGCTGGATAACGTGTATCATTAGGGTGGATAACATGTATTGTTAGGGTGGATAACATGTATTGTTAGGCTGGATACCATGTCATGTATTGTTAGGGTGGATAACATGTCATGTAATGTTAGGGTGGATAACATGTATTGTTAGGGTGGATAACATGTATTGTTAGGGTGGATAACATGTATTGTTAGGCTGGATACCATGTCATGTATTGTTAGGGTGGATAACGTGTATTGTTAGGGTGGATACCATGTCATGTCATGTATTGTTAGGGTGGATAACATGCCATGCATTGTTAGGGTGGATAACATGTATTGTTAGGGTGGATACCATGTATTGTTAGTGTGGATACCATGTCATGTATTGTTAGGGTGGATAACTTGTCATGCATTGTTAGGGTGGATACCATGTCATGTATTGTTAGGGTGGATAACATGTATTGTTAGGGTGGATAACATGTCATGTATTGTTAGGGTGGATAACATGTATTGTTAGGGTGGATAACATGTCATGTATTGTTAGGGTGGATAACATGTATTGTTAGGGTGGATAACCTGTATCGTTAGGGTGGATACCATGTAATGTATTGTTAGGGTGGATAACATGTCATGTATTGTTAGGGTGGAAAACATGTATTGTTAGGGTGGATAACGTGTATCGTTAGGATTGATAACATGTCATGTCATGTATTGTTAGGGTGGATACCATGTCATGCATTGTTAGGGTGGATAACATGTCATGTATTGTTAGGGTGGATAACATGTAATGTTAGGGTGGATACCATGTCATGTATTGTTAGGGTGGATGATGTAATGTATTGTTAGGGTGGATAACATGTCATGTATTGTTAGGGTGGATAACATGTTATGCATTGTTAGGGTGGATAACATGTTATGCATTGTTAGGGTGGATAACATGTCATGTATTGTTAGGGTGGATAACATGTATTGTTAAGGTGGATAACATGTCATGTATTGTTAGGGTGGATAACATGTCATGCATTGTTAGGGTGGATACCATGTCATGCATTGTTAGGGTGGATAACATGTATTGTTAGGGTGGATAACATGTCATGTAATGTTAGGGTGGATAACGTGTATCATTAGGGTGGATAACATGTATTGTTAGGCTGGATACCATGTCATGTATTGTTAGGGTGGATAACATGTATTGTTAGGCTGGATACCATGTCATGTATTGTTAGGGTGGATAACATGTATTGTTAGGGTGAATAACATGTCATGTATTGTTAGGGTGGATAACATGTATTGTTAGGGTGGATAACATGTCATGTATTGTTAGGGTGGATAACATGTATTGTTAGGGTGGATAACATGTATTGTTAGGCTGGATACCATGTCATGCATTGTTAGGGTGGATAACATGTATTGTTAGGGTGGATACCATGTCATGTATTGTTAGGGTGGATAACGTGTATCATTAGGTTGGATAACATGTATTGTTAGGGTGGATAACATGTATTGTTAGGCTGGATACCATGTCATGTCATGTTAGGGTGGATACCATGCCATGCATTGTTAGGGTGGATAACGTGTATTGTTAGGGTGGATACCATGTCATGTATTGTTAGGGTGGATACCATGTCATGTCATGTTAGGGTGGATAACATGCCATGCATTGTTAGGGTGGATACCATGTATTGTTAGTGTGGATACCATGTCATGTATTGTTAGGGTGGATAACATGTCATGCATTGTTAGTGTGGATACCATGTCATGTATTGTTAGGGTGGATAACATGTATTGTTAGGGTGGATAACATGTATTGTTAGTGTGGATACCATGTCATGTCATGTTAGGGTGGATAACATGTATTGTTAGGGTGGATACCATGTATTGTTAGGGTGGATACCATGTATTGTTAGTGTGGATACCATGTCATGTATTGTTAGGCTGGATAACATGTCATGTATTGTTAGGGTGGATAACATGTATTGTTAGGCTGGATAACATGTCACGTATTGTGGATCCTCAGACACACTATAGTGCTGATGTACAGGAGGAGCGGGATTTAGCACATTAGTGAAGATGGTGTGTGTGTCTGTGTGTATGTGTGTGTGTGTGTGTGTGTGCATGAGTGTGCTTGCGTGTGCGCATGTTTTTGTAAGTGTGTGTGTGTTAACAAAATAGAACTGTCTGATTTAGGACTTGTGGCCCTCAGGAGTTTAAATATAATCAAAACCTGGAAGGTGTCAATACATCACCGGTGACAGCACCTCCACTGATCTACACACGCACACACACACACACACACACACACACACACACACACACACACACACACACACACACACACACACACACACACACACACACACACACACACACACACACACACACACACACACACACACACACACACACACACACCACAGACGTTTGTTCAGGGTGGTGCTTTACACAGGAACCTGTGAATTTAAGGTCATTTCATTTGACATGACTCTCCCAGGACATGGGTCTCTCATGGGTTAAATATGGGTTGATGTGACCGTTTTCTTCTGGATTTTTTACATTGTCTTTTATATATCCACTTTAACCCTTGAGAGACCAATGTCCTGAAAGAGTTGCTGTTCTTGTCCATGTCCTGTATGACATTGATTTCTACTTCTGTCCTGGGTTTACTGAGTTCCTCTTCTAGGCAGAGATTACAGACATTACAGAGATTACAGACATTACATAGATTACAGAGATGACATACATTACAGAGAATACATACATTACATAGATTACAGAGATTACATACATTACAGACATTACATACATTACAGAGATTACAGAGATTACATACATTACAGAGATTACAGAGATTACATACATTACAGAGATTACAGAGATTACATACATTTCAGAGATTACAGAGATTACATACATTACAGAGATTACATACATTACAGAGATTACAGAGATTACAGAGATGACATACATTACAGAGATTACAGACATTACAGACATTACAGCGATTACAGAGATTACAAACATTACAGAGATGGTTTCTATTTTACTGAGTGTATTTAGGAGCACTTATACTTTGTTTGCTCATTACAATCTAATGGAAGTAATTGCTGCAATCTTGTCCAAATAAATATATACATTTGCTGTACTGTTTTAAGAATCCTAGTCTTCCAGAAGACTGCAGGGGTAAGTGACAAAGGATACGGCAATGAAGTCCTAAGGGAACAAAAAATCTCCTCGCAACCGTTGCCGATAAACAAATAAGTCATTTCGCTGTTCACGTGCTACTGGAAAACACATGAGTATAAGGAAAGCAGGATTGTCTTGACGTGCCATATAAAAACATAGAGGTTCAATAAATGTGGTACATTTAAACAGTGTAAAAAAAAACATCAAAATGTATATATCCCGTGGAGTGTATACATGACTAAAAGATTCAGTTTAGTAGAGACGTTGAATTTTCAGGTATGTAATGGAGTATCACTGTCATGTCCTGACCAGTAAAAGGGGTTATTTGTTATTGTAGTTTGGTCAGGGCGTGGCAGGGGGTGTTTGTTTAGTGTGTTTCGGGGTTTTTGGTTTATGTTCTATGTTTTCTATTTCTATGTTGGGGTTTTGGAACGACCTCCAATTAGAGTCAGCTGGTTGTCGTTGTCTCTAATTGGAGGCCGTATTTAAGTGGGTTAGTTTTCTCTTGTGTTTGTGGGTGGTTGTTTCCTGTTTAGTCTGAGCACCTTACGGGACTGTTTTCGTCATTTGTTTTGTGTAAGTGTTTTATTTTTTTCAATAAAAAAAGATGATAAATATACCCGCTGCAGTTTGGTCCACTCCTTACGACGACCGTTACAATCACCCAGCGATGTTTTTTTAATTTATTTAACTAGGCAAGTCAGTTAAGAATAAATTCTTATTTACAATGGCGGCCTACCCCGGGCAAACCTGGGACAATTGCGCGCCGCCCTATGGGACTTCCAATCACGGCCAGATGTGATACAGCCTGGACCCGAACCAGGGACTGTAGTGACGCCTCCTGCACTGAGATGCAGTGCCTCAGACCGCTGCGCCAATCAGGAGCCCTCACTCAATCATGCTCAATCATCAGAAATTCAGTAAAATAGATGATGACCCTTACAAACTGCTTCCTTTTAAATTTTTAACTCATTATGTGAAAGGATGCAGTTGCAGATGGCTCCATGATTTCAGGAACAGGAAACCAACTGCCAGAGCCAGAGCTAATTAAACAGTCGACTGTCTTGTCTTTGTAGATATCCAGCTGGACGTAATGACCACGGTTTTACTCTCGACACAGTAGAGAGAAAACAAGAGAAAATCTAAAGACGTAAACGGGGCTGTGCCTGGTGCTTAATGTTTAATGGATAGGGAGTAGAACTTCTCATGTATTTTTAAAGGAGGCAAGGGCATTGTCTATCAACGCTCGGTGCCCTTGCTATTTCTACTACCCTACTTTCACTTTGCCGACGCTTTCAATAGGAGGTTAAGTAACCTTAAGGAGCCGCTGAACGCCGATCGGCACGTGTGTTTTTCTGTTACTCATTAGAAAAACAAGATTTTAGTCTAGAATATATTTTCCGTGACCGATACCGCATTTGGTGAATGAGACGCGTTTGTCCCCCATGAGACACTGTAGACACGGAAGCCTGTTTCACTTCCTCAAAATCCCCAGAATGAATCTAAGATAAGTCAAGAAATCAAAAAAAAAATTGACATTTTTGCTGAGGATGCTTTAGTGGCGCAATTTTACATCTAACTAAGGTGTTTGGTGCAGTATTTGTCAAATAAAAAAAATGGTGACGTGTTGTTATCACGTAAACACCCTCTCCTGCCTCTAGGTCATCAGGCTGCTGATTATCCTCCCTCTCCGGTCTCTAGATCATCAGGCTGCTGATTATACTCCCTCTCTAACCTCTAGGTCATCAGGTTGCTGATTATCCTCCCTCTCCTGCCTTTAGGTCATCAGGCTGCTGATTATCCTCCCTCTCCGGTCTCTAGATCATCAGGCTGCTGATTATACTCCCTCTCTAACCTCTAGGTCATCAGGTTGCTGATTATCCTCCCTCTCCTGCCTTTAGGTCATCAGGCTGCTGATTATCCTCCCCCTCCGGCCTCTAGGTCATCAGGCTGCTGATTATACTCCCTCTCCTTCCTCTAGGTCATCAGACTGCTGATTATCCTCCCTCTCCAGCCTCTAGGTCATCAGGCTGCTGATTATCCTCCCTCTCTGGCCTCTAGGTCATCAGGCTGCTGATTATCCTCCCTCTCTGACCTCTAGGTCATCAGGCTGCTGATTATCCTCCCTCTCCTTCCTCTAGGTCATCAGGCTGCTGATTATCCTCCCTCTCCGGTCTCTAGGTCATCAGGCTGCTGATTATCCTCCCTCTCCTTCCTCTAGGTCATCAGGCTGCTGATTATACTCCCTCTCTGACCTCTAGGTCATCAGGCTGCTGATTATCCTCCCTCTCTGACCTCTAGGTCATCAGGCTGCTGATTATACTCGCTCTCCTTCCTCCAGGTCATCAGGCTGCTGATTATCCTGCACACCTGTCACCATCGTCTCGCGCACCTGCGCCTCATGACACTCACCTGGACTCCATCACCTCCTTGATTATCTTCCCTATATCTGTCACTCCCCTTGGTTCTTTCCTCAGGTGTTATTGACTCTGTTTTCATGTCGGTGCGTTGTTTGTGTTTCGTATTTATTGTTTCTTTTATTTATTAAAACCTTCACTCCCTGAACTTGCTTCCCGACTCTCAGTGCACTCATTACAGTTGTCTTATGTAAACAAAGTTCAGTTGCTGGGCAGGTCTGTCTCACTGTCTATGTCAGCAGTATCCAAAGTAGGGGTCGCGACTACATATGGGGTTGCCTGAAATGTGAATGGGGTCACTGGAGAATTTCCAAAATCCTGAGAAAAGAAAATACATACATTATAATATCGTATTAGTATCTCAAAATCATTGTAATGTGGTTAACCTTAAAAATCTAAATGAAAGATCTCCCGAGAGGCGTAGTGGTCTAAGGCACTGCATCGCAGTGCTAGCTGTGCCACTAGAGATCCTGGTTCACAGCCGGCCGTGACTGGGAGACCCATGGGGCGGCGCACAATTAGCCCAGCATCGTCCAGGTTAAGGGAAGGTTTGGCTCTAGCGACCCCTGTGGCGGGCCGGACGCAATGCAAGCTGACACGGTCTCCAGGTGTACGGTGTTTCCTCAGACACATTGGTGAGGCTGGCTTCCGGGTTAAGCGGGCATTGTGTCAAGAAGCAGTGCGACTCGGCTGGGTTGTGTTTCGGAGGACGCACAGCTCTCAACCTTCGCCTCTCCTCTCTCCGTATGAGAGTCGCAGCAATGGGACAAGACTAACTACCAATTGGATTCCACGAAAAAAGGGTAAACATTATTATTTTTATAAATAAATAAAAAACACAAATCTAAAAGATCACATTCAACCAGAGAATGCCCTTAGATCATGGGAAAAGGCAGCACATGAATCATTCCCCTGGTAAATGACTAGGACCTCTACACTATGAAACCACACACTAATGAATCATTCCCCTGGTAAATGACTAGGACCTCTACACTATGAAACCACACACTAATGAATCATTCCCCTGGTAAATGACTAGGACCTCTACACTATGAAACCACACACTAATGAATCATTCCCCTGGTAAATGACTAGGACCTCTACGCTATGAAACCACACACTAATGAATCATTCCCATGGTGAATGACTAGGACCTCTACACTATGAAACCACACACTAATGAATCATTCCCCTGGTAAATGACTAGGACCTCTACACTATGAAACCACACACTAATGAATCATTCCCATGGTGAATGACTAGGACCTCTACACTATGAAACCACACACTAATGAATCATTCCCATGGTGAATGACTAGGCCCTCTACGCTATGAAACCACACACTATTGAATCACTTCCACGGTGAATGACTAGGCCCTCTACGCTATGAAATTACACACTATTGCAGAGACTTTGATATTATCGGCCGCAATTGATATGGTGAAAACAATATGTGGGGAGGCAAAGGCACAGAAACTCACATCAATAACTGTGTCAGATAACACAGTTAAACAAAGAATTTATGGTATTGCTAGCAATCAAGAGGAAACTGAACGACTGAACGACTCAAACTCCCCAGCTTATGCTCTCCAAATGGACGTTAGCTGTGAAGGCCGAGATGCCCATGCATTGACTTTTGTTAGCAATACATGTCGGGGGATGCTATTTACAAGGACATATTGTTCTGTCTCACGATTCCCAAGCATGAAACATATGGGATGTTTACTGCGCTTCCTGGCTACATTGACGAATGGTGGGCTTTTACACAGATGTGGCTCTATCTATCACGGGAAAGCACGCAGGCCTCTGGTTATGAATGTGTGTTTCTCTCTGCCATATGGACGCATTGTATGATACACAGAGCAATTGGCGGCAAAAGAGCTGAGCACAGAACTTGGAGATACAGTGCATTCGGGAAGTATTCAGACCCCTTGACTTTTTCCCCCCAAAAAATTACGTTACAGCCTTATTCTAAAATGGATTACATAGTTTTTTCCCCCTCATCAATCTACAAAAAGTTTTTGGGATTTTTATTGCAAATTTATTACAAATAAAATCAGAAATATCACATTTAGATAAGTATTCATACCCTTTACTCAGTACTTTCTTAAAGCACCTTACAGCCTTGAATCTTCTTGGGTATGACGCTACAAGCTTGGCACACCTGTATTTGGAGAATTTCTTCCATTCGTCTCTGCAGATCCTCTTAATCTCTGTCAGGTTGGAAGGGGAGCGTCGCTGCACAGCTATTTTCAGGTCTCTCCAGAGATGTTCGATCAGGTTCAAGTCCGGGCTCTGGCTGGGCCACTCCAGGACATTCACAGCGTTGTCCCAAAGACAACGCTGTGTGCTTCGGGTTGTTGTCCCGTTGCCCCAGTCTTGGTTTCGTCAGACCAGAGAATCTTCTTTCTCATGGTCTGAGGGTCCTTTAGGTGCCTTTTGGCCAACTCCAAGCGGGGTGTCATGTGTCTTTTACTGAGGAGTGGCTTCCGTCTGGCCACTCTACCATAAAAGCCTGATTGGTGAAGTGCTGCAGAGATGGATGTCCTTCTGGTAAGTTCTTCCATCTCCAAAGAGAAACTCTGGAGCTCTGTCAGAGTGACCATCAGTTTTATGGTCACCTCCCTTACCAAGGCCCTTCTCTCCCGACTGCTCAGTTTGGCCGAGCGGTCAGCTCTAGGAGTCTTGGTGCTTTAAAACTTCTTCCATTTAAGAATGATGGAGGCCACTGTGTTCGTGGGGACCTTCAATGCTGCAGAAAGTTGTTGGTACCCTTCCCCAGTTCTGTGCCTCGACACAGTCCTGTCTTTGAGCTCTACGAACATTTCCTTCAACATGATGACTTGGTTTATGCTCTGACGCATTGTCAACTGTGGGAACTGATATAGGCAGGTTTGTGCCTTTCCAAATCATGTCCAATCAATTGAATTTAACACAGGTGGATTCCAATCAAGTTGCAGAAAAATCTCAAGGACGATCAATGGAAAGAGAATGCACCTGAGCTTAATTTCGAGTCTCATAGCAAAGGGTCCGAATATTTACAGTTGAAGTCGGAAGTTTACATACACCTTAGCCAAATAGATTTAAACTCAGTTTTTCACAATTCCTGACATTTAATCCTAGTAAAAATTCCCTGTCTTAGGTCAGTTAGGATCATCACTTTATTTTAAGAATGTGAAATGCCAGAATAATAGTAGAAAGAATTATTTCAGCTTTTATTTCTTTCATCACATCCCCAGTGGGTCAGAAGTTTACATACACTCATTTTTACATATGCTCTTATCCAGAGCGACTTACAGTAGTGAATGCATACATTTCATACATTTTTGTTTTCCCGTACTGGTCCACCGTGGGAATCAAACCCACAACCGTGGCGTTGCAAACACCATGCTCTACCAACTGAGCCACACGGGACTCAATTAGTATTTGGTAGCATTGCCTTTAAATTGTTTAACTTGGGTCAAACGTTTCAGGTAGCCTTCCCACAATAAGTTGGTGAATTTTGTCCCATTCCTCCTAACAGAGCTGGTGTAACTGAGTCAGGTTTGTATGCCTCCTTGCTCGCGCACGCTTTTTCAGTTCTGCCCACAAATTTTCTATGGGATTGATTTCAGGGCGTTGTAATGGCCACTCCCTTACCTTGACTTTGTTGTCCTTAAGCCATTTTGCCACAACTTTGGAAGTATGCTTGGGGTCATTGTCCATTTGGAAGACCCATTTGCGACCAAGCTTTAACTTCCTGACTGATGTCTTGAGATGTTGCTTCAATATATCCACATAATTTTCCTGCCTCATTATTCCATCTATTTTGGGAAGTGCACCAGTCCCTCCTGCAGTAAAGCACACCCACAACATGATGCTGCCACACCCGTGCTTCACGGTTGGGATGGTGTTCTTCGGCTTGCAAGCCTCCCCCTTTTTCCTCCAAACATAACGATGGTCATTATGGCCAAACAGTTCTATTTTTGTTTCATCAGATCAGAGGGCATTTCTCCAAAAAGTACGATCTTTGTCCCCATGTACACTTGCAAACCGTAGTCTGGCTTTTTTATGGCGGTTTTGGAGCAGTGGCTTCTTCCTTGCTGAGCGGCCTTTCAGGTTATGTCGATGTAGGACTCGTTTTACTGTGGATATAGATACTTTAGCACCTGCTTCCTCCAGCATCTTTACAAGGTCCTTTGCTGTTGTTCAGGGATTGATTTGCACTTTTCGCACCAAAGTACATTCATCTCTAGGAGACAGAACGCGTCTCCTTCCTGAGCGGTATGACGGCTGCGTGGTCCCATGGTGTTTATACTTGCGTACTATTGTTTGTACAGATGAACGTGGTACCTTCAGGCATTTGGAAATTGCTCAAGGATGAACCAGACTTGTGGAGGTCTCCAATTTTTTTCTGAGGTCTTGGCTGATTTCTTTTGATTTTCCAATGATGTCAAGACAAGTT
The DNA here is from genome assembly GCF_901001165.1 of Salmo trutta. Taxonomy (NCBI): domain Eukaryota; kingdom Metazoa; phylum Chordata; class Actinopteri; order Salmoniformes; family Salmonidae; genus Salmo; species Salmo trutta. The sequence goes on along the minus strand of NC_042975.1, from coordinate 7,427,265 downwards.
TGAGTTTGAAGGCTGGCCTTGAAATACATACAAAGGTACACCTCCAATTGACTGAAATTATGTCAATTAGCCTGTCAGAAGCTTCTAAAGCCATGACATCATTTTCTGGAATTTTCCAAGCTGTTTAAAGGCACAGTCAACTTAGTGTATGTAAACTTCTGACCCACTGGAATTGTGATACAGTGAATAATAAGTGAAATAATCTGTCTGTAAACAATTGTTGGAAAATGTACTTGTGTCATGGACCAAGTAGATGTCCTAACCGACTTACCAAAACTATAGTTTGTTTAACAATACATTTTTGGAGTGGTTGAAAAACGAGTTTTAATGACTCCAACCTAAGTGTATGTAAACTTCCAACTTCAACTGTATGTAAATAAGGTATTTCATAAAAACAATTTAATACATTTGCTAACATTTCTAAAAACCTGTTTTCGCTTTGTCATTATAGATTATTGTGTGTAGATTGATGGGGGGGGGAACTATTTAATCAATTTCAGAGTAAGGCTGTAACATAACAAAATGTGGAAAAAGCCAAAGGGTCTGAATACTTTCCGAATGCACTGTATACTGCAACAGGTAACTTCGATTGTAAATTACATCGAACCACATCCACTGGGCACACACTTATTCACACACATTCGCAAAACTATGCGGAGACCACAACATCAGTAAGTGTCCAACACGAGTGATGACCGCTCACCTCCAACGGAAGAGCACTTTGGGTCGGACCTTCCAACTGTGATCCTGGCTCAGTTGACATGCCGCTAAGTGAAATCGAACGGCTGATCGAGCTATCATGTGACTGAATGTCGCAGACAACGCATCACTACGGAGGTGTTTTGGTTCCTGACTCCCTCTGAGCGTGTTCAAAACAACTGGGAACTGGGAAATCTCCAGCTTCCGACTTCAGTGCGTTCAAGACAACTGGGAACTCGGAAACAAACAAGTTCTGACTGGGAATTTTTGGGGGAATGGTCATCCAACTTGGAACTCTAACTCGGGAACTCAGGCCTCCGACCTAAAGATCACTGACGTCATGATTTGACCTCATATTTTTCAGAGTTCCCAGTTGTCTTGAAAGCCCCCTAAAACTCATGGTAGGTTACCCTTCGCCAGCTCATATCTGTGTGAAGCTGGATTCAGTGCTCTTGTCTGCATTAAGACCAAATATCGATCCAGGTTGGATGTGACATCAGAGATGAGGTGCGCACTGTCGACCACGCCCCCTGATTTTGAGAAGCTCCGGCGAGACATGCATCAAGTCACACCCATCTCATTAGTGGTGGTGAGATAAGAGACATTATGTCAGACTCATTTGAAATTGACTGCCCCACATTAAAAGTATGTGATGGTTGAGAAATTGTTGAGAAGAAGTTGAGTTGAGAAGACAATCAGAAATACACTTAGAATGTTTTACAATTGACTGACATAGCCCCAAATAAAAGTAAACATTAGCTTTTTAATTACAGAATTTTTTTTTCTTGAGTGGGGTCGCAAGTATTTTCAGATATCAAAATGGGGTCGTGGGCCAAAAAAGTTTGGGAACCCCTGATGTATGCCATTGGATGGAGAGCAATTACCGCAGCTGTTCACTCCATTTTAGTGGGCAAATAAACATTGTCAAATCAAAACCCAACCTTAATTTACCTGTTGTGACACACAGATATTCAAAACTCTATTTTAGACGAGACTGACTTCATGACAAAAATTATCCTATTTAAACTTTGTAGTCAGTTTTGACACTAGAATAACTGTCTCTGACACATATCGATGCCACATAGGGATTCGTTGTTTTTAAAGGCAGTCGCTCTTTAAAATCAGATATTTGCTTCACGTAAATCCCGCAAATTATACTTTGGGCATTTCAAAGGGGAAAAAAGATGTTGTCGGTCAAATCCAAGTGACCACTTTGACCTACAGTTTGTGACAGAGAGTGACTTCGTAAAAGTATTTGCCCATGTTTATGTGTTCATATTTGTGCGTTTACTTAATATTGTTGGTAGTGGGGGGAGATAAACAAAAAGTCATGCAGAATGCTGAATGAGGTCTCATGTAAGCTAATCAATATTGCATTATCAATCCCTTTAAGGAATGTTTAACTGGGTTGAAATATAAAGATAATACAACGGTGGAATATGTAACACTACATACCATTACAGCACTAAAATAGAGACTCCACATGGGTTCTGCATCGCAACCAATTATTATCAGCATACGACTTAACTTTCACCCATTTGGCAACAATAGCTACGGAGAATGAATTGTACCACAATTAAATTGAAAATAGAACAGTGGTTAATAGAAATTACAAAGTGTGCATAATTAACGTGTTTAAAGTTTTACATCACTATGGGTTATTATTTCACTGTAATAGCTACTGTAAATTGGACAGTGCAGTTAGATTAACAAGAATGTAAGCATTCTGCCCATATCAGATATGTCTATGTCCTGGGAAATGTTCTTGTTACTTACAACCTCATGCTAATCACATTAGCTTACGTTAGCTCAACCGTCCCGCAGGGGGGGCCCACCGATCCTGTAGAGGTTACCCCTTTAGAAATCATGACATATGGTTATAGATGCTTTGTAACACATTATGTAGTGCACAAGCATTTTGCTACACACGCAATAAACATCTGCTAAACACGTGTATGTGACCAATAAAATTTGATTTGATTTATGAAGGCATTATGAAGGATTTATGAAGCTGAACATAATTTAAAGCGGGACCGAATTTTCAATGCAATTTCAACGTATACATAGTACTGATGATTATCTACAGATTATATTGATGTAACAACCTGCTAGTCAGGTTAAGTCAATGTACTTAAGTAGCCATTTTAGCCTAATTTCAATCTTTAAAAACGCTGGTTGAAATTAGATGAAAACAGTACTGGTTGATGGCTTTTTTTCAAATCCAATGTATTTTCCATGTTGATTCCACATCACAATACATTGGCAAATAATGTTGAAACAACGTTGATTCAACCAGTGTGTGCCCAATGGGTATCTACTCATCCAGTAAGTCTTGAGGGGAAACCAGTGTAGCACTACTCTGCTCTTATTGTTTAAAATGGCAGAACACCACAGCCTCTCGATTTTACCACCAACCGTAAGCAGAAGACAGTTAGCAATACGAACCACAAAATCAATGGACGGAGAGAGAATGTAGCCCGTTAAAAGCATTAAACGGATGCAACTGTCTGGAACACAAGTGGGCAGCGAGAATGCCAGGGGACTAGTTTAGCCTTTCAGGCCTTCTCTAAACTGCTTGTATCATCTCCATGGCTGCACAGTGCAGTGCTGTTGTAGAACATGGGGTCCTCAGTGCTGGTGCCAGGCGCAACGCAAAGGCTTTTAGAGGGGTGCCAATATGCTGTACCTGTCTGTGCACTTCCTATTTCATCTTTTCAGGCAGACCTTAACACCGCCATTCAGGTCAGACCAGGGAAGCCACCGTGTGTCTGGCGGTGACTTGATACTAAATTAAAATGGGTAGTTTAAATTAACTTAACTTTGAATGACGTGCTTGGACCCTGGACAAACCTCGCTATAAGCTGATGTTAATGGCAGATAATAACCTGCCATTGGAGACAATCGCCTGACGCTGACACATAGAGAATCCCCAACCTGTACACAAATACACTGCCAGGAGGTTCACGACTGGAAAATTGAAAATGGTGCAAAGCAATGAGAAAAAGACAGATTAAAAGAGGAAATTAATGACAAATCATAATCAATATTGTATTGCATATATTACATGATGCATTTTGATTGTCTTTTCATTTTCCTCAGTTTTAATTTGATGTGGCACCAATCACCCATAGTGATGTAAAACTGTAATAAATGTGGCATAACTGTGTGACATAATCACCAATGTCAAATATGACATAACCCCACTATGTCGAATATGATATAAACATGTGCTTTATAAAGGGTGACATGTGCTCAAGGATGGCACATGCTCTAAAGCAGGGGTGGGGGACGTCCAGCCCCCGGGGCCGTATAGGCCTACGAGACCGTTTGATCAGGCCCCTGAGCCAATTCATGAATAAAAATACAAAAAAATACAAAAAAAATCTCTAGACGTCGTTTTTCCACAAACATAACATTTAAGAAAATCTATTTGCCATTTTTGTGCATGGGATTACCACTGAGTTTGACTTAAGGGTGGAATTGCTGTCTTTGGAAGCCATGCATGACACCACCAGAGGTGAGGACTTGTTTGAGAGACTTGTCTCGGCTATGAGCAAATTTGAGAGATGGAGCGCAGATGGAGATGGAGCGCCAGCCATGATTGGCTCGAAAAAGGAGTTAACTGCATTAGTGAAAAAATAAATGAGTTGTCTCAGTCTTGACCCAAGTGATTTAATTGTATGCAACTGCATCATACATCAAGAAAGTCTGTGTGCACAGTCCCTGAAGCCGAACAATGTAATGGCAACTGTAGTGTCGACCATCAATTTTATCAGAAGCAAAGGGCTGAACAACCACCAGTCTAAGGAGCTATTGAGTGATCTTGAATCGGAGTATGGTGATCTCGTTTACCACTGTGAGGTGCAATGGTTGAGCCGTGGAAACATGCTCTCGCGCGGGTTTTTTGAAGGATAAAGTAAAACAATTCATGGAGATGAGGGGAAACCTGTCGCGGAACTGAGTGATGACAAGTGGATGTGTGATTTGGCCTTCATGGTGGACATAACCAAGTATCTGTCTGACTTGAACGTCAAGCTCCAAAGGCCTGTGATCTGCTGTCAAATGTGAAAGGGGTAACACAGTGCATTTTCCTACTCTGCAAGGACAAGAGCCTGAGATTACGTCGGAATATGCCAGTGAGTGTAGAAAGCTCGCAAAGGCATTTTGTGAGTGGTTTAAGGATGTGAAAAGTAAACAACTGGAGTTGAACATATTTGCATCCCTGTTTAACGTCAAACCTGTGGATGTGCCGGATGGCCTACAACACGACGTCATTAAGCTGCAAAGCAATGACGAGCTCAAAGCTAGGTACAACAACCTACCTCTCCTTGAGTTCTACAAAATATACATTAGCACTGAGCATTTTCCTGTTCTGAGGAGACATGCACTTAAATTTGCATCTGTGTTTGGGATGACCTACTGCTGTTTTTATTTAACTAGGCAAGTCAGTTAAGACCAAATTCTTATTTTCAATGACAGCCTAGGAGCAGTGGGTTAACTGCCTTGTTCAGGAGCAGAATGACAGATTTGTACCTTGTCAGCTCAGGGATTTGAACTTGCAACCTTTCGGTTACTAGTCCAACACTCCAACCACTAGGCTACGCTGCCCCCATGCGAGCAGTTATTTTCCAAACTGACTCTTGCAAAGACTCGATTCTGCTGAAGACTGACTGACACAAACCTGGAAAACCAGCTGCGAATAGTGTCATCTTCACTGTCGGCTGACATCAAACGCCTCGTCAAAGATAAGCAGTTTCAGCCATCGCATTAGAGGTGAGTTTGAACAAGTAATCATAATAATAACAACAACATTATGTACAATGCTAATAGGTATTTAAATAGGACTAGCACTTTTCTAAATACTCAAGGACACAAGAAACATCATAAAAATCATATTTAAACTATAAAACCAACGTCAGTGATTAAAGTCACATTAAAACATGAATAAAACAGAAAATAGCAAATTTTAATAATATGGCCCCCGAATTAATCTATAAATATCCAAATGGCCCTTGATGGCAAAAAGGTTCCACACCCCTGCTCTAAGTGAAGTCCTCCCTCCCCTAAACCCTAACTCTAAACATAACCCCTACCTTTAAAATAACCTTAACCATAATCATAACCCTTTCCTGATCCTAACCTTAACCCGAACCTTAACCATTTTAAATGTCTTTAACTTCAACGGGGTAAGGACGTCCCAAGGACCCCGAATGCGGTCCCAAGGATCCCAAATTGCAAGGACAAATCTCGTTCCCAAACACTTCCGCCCAAATGCGCGGAAGGTCTGGTGGACCAATGCATCAAACTTGGCCTTCGTAAGCCAATACAGACAGCCGGGAGAATCATTACTCATTGGCTTAATCTACCAACCAATCATCTCCCACAATACCTGCCCCCATGTGTCTTGTCATATCGTTCTGATGTCTTGGCAATAAAGAGATTGTGTTTGTAACTTTTCTCCACAAGCGCGAAAACACATCGACCACATATTTTAAGGGGGTAGTCTTTCTTTTTCTCGGTGGAGCCATTAGCTAGCTAGCTAAGTCCTTTGCTAATTAGCTTGCTGAAAGGTGGAGCCATTAGCTAGCTAGCTAAGTCCTTTGCTAATTAGCCAGCTAGCTAAGTCCTTTGCTAATTAGCTTGCTGAAAGGTAGGACCTGTTGTTTTTTCTCTCGCTTGAGGCCAAGGGGAATCGTTTCCACTAGATAGCACAAACACAAAGTGAAAATTGGCCATATTGTAAAAATTCCTGAAAACAAAAATATTTTTGATCTTCATTTAAGGTTGGAGTTAGGCATAAGGTTATCAGTGGGGTGAAAGTTAGGTTTAAGGTTAAATTTAAATTGTGGAAATTGGCAGGTTTCAGCCATAATTATGACTTATGTGTTAACTAGTGACTACCAAGTGGAATGTTTTTGCTAGCAAAGCACATAGCCTGATGACAAATACTTTACTCAATAAGGTCACTCCCATATAATTCCAGGGTCACACCCACTGAGGCCAACTTTGAGTGGTTAGTATCTCAGGCTTATGTGTGCTGTGTGCCCAATAGCCTGGGGACGACGTTACACCTAGAAACACTTACCTGGATGAAAGCCCCCAACACAAGGACATTTTCTTCTGGAATCAAGATACATGTTTCTCAGTACACAAACACACACAACAATATAACGACCCATACCGCATGGTGCTGGGCCCAGTCAGTTCTTTGACACATTCACCCACTCCCCCCGCTGGAAGATCAGCCCCAACATGTTGCCACCATTGTAACAGGAAGTAATCAAGCCCTGGTCTCCAGAATGGGAACAGAAGAGGAATACCTGGTGTGGTAGTCTCAGGTACTGTAGGACTACTCCAAATCATCTTGGCTCTGACACACACATACACACACACACACACACACACACACACACACACACACACGCACACACACGCAAGTTTTGCAGGTCCATCAACCCATGTAAGCACATCTCACAACCCAGTAACCTGTGGATCAAGAGAGAGAACCTTCATAAATCAGCAGAATGTTTCTAACCTTTTTATTGACACTGTATGTAGTGTCCTGTAATACTTTGTTTGAAGTGAGACACCTTCGGTCATTCATAACAAAATCAAAACTTATTTTAGATTTTAGATTCTTCTTTGCCTTGATGACAGCTTTGGACACTCTTGGCGTTCTCAGAAATCTCCCTGCTTCCATAAGTTTCCTGGGAGATATCGGGGGTGAGATATGTTCAAGAAACGCACCTGATGCACGTGCACCCGCTTACATATTTGTAGAATATTCTAACTCCGGAAAGGGTATGTGTCAACATGCTGACAAATCTAAACCTTTATTGTTTTGGCATGAACGAATCCACATATTTTCAGAAATGTATCTAATCTGTAGTCATTACATGATCATTTATGTATCCTTATTAACAAAATATGCATAATTTCAATAGATATTCTTACATGATGTATAATATTCATCATCCTATGTCTGATCGAAAATGGGCTAAATCTGACTCAAGATCAATGTCCAGCGGCCAAATAATTTTACCTGTTCAGGCACCGAAAATCATTGTACTTCTTCTTCATATGAAGGTGACATATCTGAGCATACATTTGCACCATATTCAGTAGTAAACTGAAAAGGACGGAAAAGCAAACATCATCATATTTAATCCAAGTTGCTATTTCCAAAACACATCTCTGCTATTTTTGTTTAAAAAATGCAGCAAAGCAAATCCAGAGCTCCAGTCACAGCACGTTTTCTGTAAAGATGCAAACTTATGCCAATCTTTGCTAAAAATGTATTGTTTCTGGTTTCGGTTCCGGGTTATAAATCGGACACCATAGATCAAAATGGCTTGCATTGAGTGGTAGCCCTGATTCTCACAGACACAGGAGGGTTCCCGAGTGGCGCAGGGCCACTGCATAACAGTGCTAGATGCGTCACTATAGAAACCCAGGTTGTATCACAACCGTCCGTGATTGGGAGTCCCATAGGGTGGTGCACAATTGGCCCAGCGTTGTCCGGGTTTGGCCGGTCTAGGCCTTCATAGGGTTATAGATAATGTGCGACGCATTTATGTAGTGTGTATGAAGCCTTTATAGGGGTGGCAGGTAGTCTAGTGGTTAGAGCGTTGGACTAGTAACCGAAAGGTTGCACAATCGAATCCCCGAGCTGACAAGGTAAAAATCTGTTGTTCTGCCCCCTGAACAAGGCAGTTAACTCACTGTTCCTAGGTCATCAATGAAAATAAGAATTTGTTCTTAACTGACTTGCCTATTTAAATTAAATAATGGTAAAATAAGAAATGTAAATAAAAAATAAGTTGCACGTCAGACTGAAAATTCCTCATAGTAATGTAAAAAATACTATTCATCATATCAGTGTTCATTTTGTCAACAATAACTATGATGGAAAATACTTGTCAACTACCTATTTTTCCATACTAAAACTATGATGATAACGAGATGAGATGCCCTGGAAAATATAATTATTACAAATTTCTTTCATTTTAGTCACTGGAAATGTAACGAGATGAGAATTCCAAGTGATACTAATGGACACTTCATTTGAAATGAAGCTCCTTTTCATCTGTTTTGTCTAATCAGAAGCATGGATACAGAATATTTTATCCAACCCTCTACTTCGTAGAATTGCTAAGGACTTAAAATGGAATTAAATTGCTGTGAAAAAGTATTTTCCCCTTTCTGATTTTCTCTATTTTCGAATGTTATCAGATCTTCAATCAAAACCGAATATTATACTGAACAAAAATATAAACGCAACATGTAAAGTGTTGGTCCAATGTTTCATGAGCTGAAATAAAAAATCCCAGAAATGTTCTATACTCACAAAAAGCTTATTTCTCTCAAATTTTGTGCACAAATTTGTTTACGTCCCTGTCAGTGAGCATTTCTCATTTGTCAAGATAATCCATCCACCTGACAGTTGTGGCATATCAAGAAGTATGATCATTACACAGGTGCACCTTGTGCTGGAGACAATAAAAGGCCAGTGAAAAATGTGCAGTTTTGTCACACAACACAATGCCACAGATGTCGCAAGTTTTGAGGGAGCGTGCAATTGGGATCCACACTGCAGGAATGTCCATCAGAGCTGTTACCAGTTAATTTAATGTTAATTTCTCCACCATAAGCCGCTTTAGAGAATTTGTCAGTAAGTCCAACCGGCGTCTCAACCGTAGACCACGTGTAACCACGACAGCCCAGGACCTCCCCATCTACCTTCTTCACCTGCGGGATCGTCTGAGACCAGCCACTCGGACAGCTGATGAAACTGAGGAGTATTTTTGTCTGTAATAAAGCCCTTTTGTGTGGACAGACTCATTGTGATCAGCTGGACCTGGCTCCCCAGTGGGTAGGGTGGGGTGGGGTGGGCCACCCATGCCCAGTCATGTGAAATCCATAGATTAGGGCCTAATGAATTAATTTAAATTGACTAATTTCCTTATATGAACTGTAACTCAGAAATTGTTGCATGTTGCGTTTATATTTTTGTTCACTATGTAAGAACGGGGCAGGTCAGCAGCACCATGCAGTCTCAAAAAGGCTTGGTTGCTTAACACGTTTTGTTCTTACGTAGTGTTTATATACTTAAATGCTGGCATTTACACCAGTCTAAATCCTGAAATGTGTTTTTTTCAGATCTTGCATCGGGATTGCCGTAGTTGAGCAATTTCCACCTTGTCAGTTTCTCGCCGAGACAAATTGAAGGAAGCAAATTGAACAGAAAAGGGTAATTTACGGGGGAAAAAGCATCTTATAAGGCTTTTAACACTGCAACACAGTGACACTTTCCACACCATGGAGCCGGCTCCCTCAGTGGGTTGTGTTTCCAACAGTCTTTTAACCCCCCCAGAGAGCTACACTAGAGAGCCAGGTCAAACAGTCCTCTCCCTGAGGACTGTTTCCTTGGTGATACCTATCTCAGTCACCGTAGGCTCCAGTGACCTGTGTCACATCTCTCCACCTGGGGAGAGGGGGGTTAAACCAGGGATTTTTAGGGTGAACTATGCTCCTCAGTCAGAAAAAAAACAGATTTAAACATAATCTGGAGATATGGATGCAATGGACCATGTATTTCCACTATAACACAGCGGTGTGGCGTCAGATGGCTGTTGTGAATCAGCCAGGGCCCGGTTTCCCATAGCGATGGAACTTTAGACTTATGAGTGTTTTAAAGATGAATCTATCCTACAACAGTGAAAGGTGTAGGACTAAGATACGTTTCCCACAACACCACACAGAGAACAGTCTCACACAGTGTGTCGTTGGAACATATGTCGATACTGATAGGATGGAAAGAAAGGAAGCACTGCTCTCAGATCAGCTTTCTCCCTTTCAAATCTTACCTTAATATTATAATTATTCCACAATACTGACGACGGATCAGCTCCTAGAGAGATATTATCACCTACGGATGCAAATATTGAGGCGGTTAATTCTAAATGCTAACCCAAATAAAAATGTACTAAATCACAAATTTGGCACATCATTGTGCACAGGTTACACAAGCCATCTGTCACAAGCGTCGTAAGGGACAGACCAAGGCGCAGCGGGTATAGTGCTCATCTTCTTTCTTTATTTAGAGAGAACACTCAAAACAAAATAAATAAACAAATGACCAAACAGTTCCGTAAGGCACACAAGTTATACAGAAAACAACCACCCACAAAGCCAAAGGAAAAAAGGGCTGCCTAAGTATGGCTTCCAATCAGAGACAGCGAAAGACACCTGCCTCTGATTGGAAACCATACTCGGCCACACCTAGAAAACGAACATAGAAAATGAAAACTGGAACAAATCCCCTCTAAATAAACCAACCCCAAAACACACAAAAACAACCTCCCCTGCCACGCCCTGACCATACTACAATGACAAAAGACCCCTTTACTGGTCAGGACGTGACACCATCATGAAATATATTGAGACAAATTCACGAAAGTAGCATACAAGTAGCAAAATAGAACTCAATTGTTAAAACATGAAATGTATTTCAATATGAATGAAATAAGCCTATAGCAATTACATTGGTCTTAATTCATATAAAAAATATGTGAGTGTCCAGATTCCAACCCTTGTGGTAAGCCCTACAAAAAAATCCCTTAATTATTATGAACTTTTTGTAGGGCTCACCACAAGGGTTGGAATCTGGACACTCACATATTTTTTATATGAATTAAGACCAATGTAATTGCTATAGGCTTATTTCATTCATATTTATGTGACACAGGTTTTTCATTTTCTATGTTCGTTTTCTAGGTATTTATACATCTCTGTATTAATTTCACTTTTTGTATCAATTTAAAAGACATTGCCAACTTTGTACTTGTGGTCAACACATATGCATTCATGCTACACACACATCACAAGTGATTGCAAAGGAACAATGTTACTAACGAAGGCACTGGGAAACAGATTGGCTACTAAAGACACATCGTAAATTGGTTCTAATGATTATCTTAAAAGGAACATTTAAAAGTATTACTCCATTGACATAGTCCCAAAAATGTTTAGCTTGTCAGCAAATCAAATTTTCAAGATATGTAACTTTCACACTATAGAAATCATCCTCATATGATGCATACGGGGATGATTTATGTATTTTGAAAGTTACATATCCCCCCAAAAATGTTCCTTTAACACTATGAAGGCCCTGGTCATTATAACACACTGGTTCCCGGGGGGATTATTTAAGATACTGTTTCAAGAGGAAGGGTTTCAGATGTTTTCGGAAGATGGGCAAAGACTGTCCTAGCTTCGTCACAGCCACTAACACACATACCTGAAATCCTTACATCGTAACCCAGCAGGACATAGTGGTTTCGTCGCTATGGCACATTCAGAGATAGATTTATAGCCAGTGATCTTAAATAATGAATAGATTTTAAACAGAAAAACACTTTCTCATAGATGGACAATATTAATATGAGATGAAAGGTGAATTCCTAACGAGTTCAGGAAGCCAAGCTAGAGCTCTGTGAGATGAAAGGTGAATTCCTAACGGGTTCAGGAAGCCAAGCTAGAGCTCTGTGAGATGAAAGGTGAATTCCTAACGGGTTCAGGAAGCCAAGCTAGAGCTCTGAGATGAAAGGTGAATTCCTAACGAGTTCAGGAAGCCAACCTAGAGCTCTGTGAGATGAAAGGTGAATTCCTAACGGGTTCAGGAAGCCAAGCTAGAGCTCTGTGAGATGAAAGGTGAATTCCTAACGGGTTCAGGAAGCCAAGCTAGAGCTCTGTGAGATGAAAGGTGAATTCCTAACGGGTTCAGGAAGCCAAGCTAGAGCTCTGTGAGATTAAAGGTGAATTCCTAACGGGTTCAGGAAGCCAAGCTAGAGCTCTGTGAGATGTTCACAGCAATTAGTTAGTCATTCTATAAATTGATTTTACTATACTTAGAAAAAAAATATGTCATTTCAAGCCGTATTCATACAGTTTTGTTGAATAGGATATACAGTACAGTACGTAGATATACAGTACGTAGATAACATTTTCGATTACATTTAAGACGATTTATACATTTCCTGCATGTTCTCACCTAATAAGGGTGTCCAGGGAAACACTGACCAAAACTTTGGATTCCTAGTTGTCACAATATTCTTCAGTTACAAGACTAGCTGATAGGTTTAGGTGAGCGTTATAGCGATGCCCATTTAGTGTGGGACTCCAGTTTTAAGGAGCACGTTGAGGCAGAGACGCAGGTCAGTTTAAGAGTCTTTATAGATTCTGGTAATGGAGATGATATATTCCAGGGCATGATTGACAGTTGTTGACATGAGACTTGGTTGGAGTGTGGTTTATCTAAGAGGAGACAGATAAAGGTGCAAATAATACTGTCAATAACAGCAAGGATCATACATAATTAATCATAAAGCCATAAAGCAGGCCTAGTTAGCATAACAAAGGCAAAGTGCAAAAACTATTAACATGGGGCCATTAACACTACAAGTACCAAAGAGAATAGATAAATAGAATCAAAAATGGCTGTTTTAACTGAGCTGTTAGTGTTTTGCTGCCATTAGCTGTTCATCTATACAAAACAAGTAATGGTTGGGAGTCCTTTTCTTATCCTCTTCTATAAGATAAAAGTCTTGTACATTTCAATGACGCATACTGGTTGTTGCTTGTGAGAGTTGTTTGTCATGCTCAAGTACTCAGCTCTGTCTGGGTGAAGGACGCGGATTGAAAGGAGGCGCACTCGAACCTGCCCGTATAAATACCTTGCCATAGAGTTATAAGTGGGCACACCTGCCACGAGTGCCCGCTGTCCTCACGTGACTGTACAGATGGGGAAAAGGGCACACCGGCCATGAATGACAGCATCTACGTCATGAGCATGGAATTCTGTAGAAAGATGAAAAACCATCTAGCAAGGGTCTCCCGGATGACGCAGCGGTCTAAGGCACTGCATAGGGGAGGACATGCAGGGCTTCATTGCGGTTTCACAACTTGATTCAGGGAGGGAGATGGCGGCGAGTAGTGCGGATGAAATGGAGAAAATGTTGGTGAAGCAACAGCTGGGCTGGAATGAGAACAATATGGGTGCTACTTCGGAAGCGGAAGTATCATGTGATTTTCTTGGCGTGAGTACAGCTGGTGTCAATGAGGGGACGATGGTGAAGAACAGTGGAGTAAAAAGGGCTAAAGTTGGAAATGTATTTTTATTTTTTATTTTTTTTATTTCACCTTTATTTAACCAGGTAAGCTAGTTGAGAAGAAGTTCTCATTTACAACTGCGACCTGGCCAAGATAAAGCAAAGCAGTGTGACACAAACAACAACACAGAGTTACACATGGAGTAAACAAGCGTACAGTCAATAACACAATAGACAAAAAAGAAAGTCTATATACAGTGTGTGCAAATGGCGTGAGGAGGTAAGGCAATAAATAGGCCATAGTAGCTAAATGAAGAGCAGTTTTATGGTTGGAGAGCGATTCACAAGCAAGGATGTTTCTTTTGGGGTGACCTGTTTGCGGTCTCCAAGATGGTGAAGGACGAATTGGTTAAAGTTTAATTGGTTTGAGTGACCAGGAGCTGATTTCGTGTGTGTCAACAGCACAAAAGGAG